>NW_010186146.1:0-4808 GCF_000695765.1 Mesitornis unicolor
TTGTATTTCTGTCAGTTAATCCATAAAATCTCTGCACTCATGAGTTTTCCTGATGTTTGATTAACAGTCATTATGTATCCATATATACCTTCTTGTTAATCTTGCTAAATAATACTTCATGATATCTGAAATGAAAATAAACACAGGGTGCTCATACTTCTTGGCCCTACAGAAGTACAAAGGCAGGAAAAAATCCTCATTCTATGTATTTTACACTCTAAAACTGTAATTCTACAAAGATGCAGGAGCAGAAGGAACCCAGAGTAACTAATAATAATTGTGGGTATCAAGGGCAAGAACATTTTATAATCTCTTCAATAATCATGGGATTAATGGAAGATACACATACTATTCTACAGATTGTTACAGTATGTTCTCCTTGGGTTTTTGGTTTTTTTTTGCTTTTCACACATTTTCCACAAAGAAAAATAATTTTGAACTTAACAGAGCTATTTTCAGCTGAAGTATCTATTGAACTGCTGGAGCTCGCACAACAGCAGGAAGAACAAGCAATAACAGAGGAATACTGAGTCCTGAGAAGTCTGTGGAGGAGTGGGATTCAAAGAAACCAAACAATATCCAAATGAAGCTATTAAAAACAGCAGTGAAAAGGAACAGAAATACACCTCTCATTCTCCCTTACATGAATTGCTTTTCCATTGTAAGAGGATATGGTACTATTTCAATCCAAATGTATAGCCAGAATTACATTTAAAACCTCCTTTTTTCTCTGTTGTGTTATATGAGAACTTGAAAAAAGTAATGTGCTTTTTTTTCTGGATATCTCTTTTCTTTTTCCCAATATCATATTCAAGTCCAGAGAGTACAACTGATCTAGTGAGTTAGTTAGGCAAAATTCCTCTTTTAAGGTATTTGCAACTTAAAATGCTAAACCTTCATTGGTTAAATATAATCTTAATTCATCTATGAATTGGAAAAATCCATGTAATATCTTATATAAACCCTGCTAAACAACAGCAATTAACTAACACTTCAAGATGCCAGGCAGGAAGGTCTGTTCTGCCATACCCACAAGAAATATGGCAAGCAGGCAAAACAGCAAATTAATTGTTAACAATTAGTAAGAGAAGAATGGAGAATATAGCAGTGTATGTTGTCACACCTCCAGTTAGGCCACGGTGAGCTGAAATTTTAGCAATTCTGTTTCCTCCATCTTACCAGGCTATAGCAGAAATGAAAAATGATTAAGAAAATTCTTGCAATATGTTTAAAGTTAAAGATTGCTTTTCATATTTTGACCATATAAATTGGCAAGGGTTCTTCAAGCACCCCTGGCTAAGAGTGGGAGTTGACTGAGGTCTATAAAATCATGAAGGACATTGAAAAGGCTTTTATTATCACCACATATACAAAACAGTTTGTTCTTTGTGAGCTTACCCTGAACTAGCTGTGGGAATACATGTGGAACTAATGCTGTTTCAGTTAGCATTGATGGTTGCAAACCCTGACAACCCAAAGTCGCTGAGGTTGAGTTGGCCAACCCTTAAAGCTCTTTGATGTGGGAAGCCAGACATGAAGTGGGCTGTGTTCTCCATTTTTAGTTATCCATCCCTGAAGTTTTATGCTTTTCTGCCCCACCTTCAAATAAAAGGGAGTGATATCATCTGTTCCTGATATTTAGTTTTTGGGATCAGGCCTTGTACTGGTTTTGCTTATTTTGTGCTAATTCTGGTTCCCTTCCTGCCTGATCTATGTCCTTAGTTCTCATCTTGCAGATTTTACTACTTGCACATGTTTTCCTGTGCATCTCCTTTCTGAAGCCATATCTCAAGTCGCTATTTCTGTTTTGGAGTTATGGCTATTATTTATACTGTAATTTACCTGGGCGGCAAAATACTATTTATGGCCTTACAATATTACAATCTGCTTTTATGGTGATGAAGAACATGGTATTTTAATGTGCTTATGTATGAGTTTAAGGCAGGTAAGTATTAATTATATCTTTTTCTGTGTGCATCTCACCTATGGATGCAAGAGGTCCCTGGTTGGGCTGCAGTTTAACAAGCAGATAGCACATTCATAGCCAACAAAAGCAGGCAATTTTTGTAAAACTTGTCATAACATTTTCTTAATGTTAAAACTGTGCAGTAAAAAAGAGACAGGTTCATAGATCAGAAATTTATCAAAGGCTATTGAATATCAGGACATGGTTTAGTGGGCATGGTGGAGTTGGGTTGACAGTTGGACTTAATTATCTTAGAGGTCTCTTCCAACCTTAATGATTCTGTGGACATAAGGACATTATATTTGGAATTTCTTGCCAAAAATATATATCCTAAAACACATACAAGATGGACAGAGTTGGTAGATAAACTACAGGACCTCTAGCAGACTTATGCCCTACTGGAGCAGCAGCTGGGTCCCAAGCAAGATACGCACAGGGAGCTAAAATATCACCCGAATCCCATCCCAGTCTGTCCCAAAGGCTATTGGAGGCTACATACTTGTCACAGTATCAGACAGATGGACCTCCGGTGTTGGTCCTACTGTTTTCAGGTGATGTGAACCTTGCCAGGGAATGGAGAGGGAAGATCTCTGGGACATGGGCTGAGGTTAGTCTGAAATGAAATTAGCGCTACAGCTGTATGTGGCCTAAATTCCAGCAAAATCAATGGTAGGGGAAATGTGGTGAAGCTGTAGGCTGAGGGAAAGATTTCATAGAATCATAGAATCATAGAATGTCTTGAGTTGGAAGGGACCTTTAAAGCTGATCCACTCCAGCTCCTGCAGTCAGCAGGGACATTGGCACCAGATCAGGTTGCTCACGGCCCCATCAAGCCTGACCTTGAATATCTCCAGGGATGGGGCCTGCACCACCTCTCTGGACAATTTGTGCCACTGATCTACCACCCTCATGGCTAAGAACTTTTTCCTAATATCCAACCTAAATCTACCGTATTCTAGTTTAAACCGTTACCCTTCTTCCTATTGCACCATGCCCCAGTGAACAGCTCTTCCCCAGCCCCCACAAGGGCACATTTCAGGTCCTGGAAGGTCACTCTAAGGTCCCCCTGCAGCCTTCTTTTCTCCAGGCTGAACAACCCCAACTCTCTCAGCCCGTCTTTGTAGCAGAGGTGCTCCAGTCCTTGGATCATCTTTGTGGCCTCCTCTGGACCTGCTCCAGCACTTCAATGTCCTTTTTGTGTTGGGGACTCCAAAGCTGGTCACAGCACTGCAGGTGGCGTCTCACTAGAGCAGAACAGAGGGACAGAATCACCTCCCTGTGTGTGTGTATCATAGGTATCATGAGAAGCTGAAATATATATGACTGTCAGATTTCAGACCTAGGGGGTGCAGTGTAAACGATGAATGGGAATCCTGAGACTGAGTCAGCCCCAGCTCACTCTATGGTGGTGAGCAGCAGGATGGCTGAGTCCTGCTGTGTCCAATGAACAGCATGCGGCTCCTTCACAGTGTGCTCCTTGTCACTGCATTGCAAAAAAAGGACCTGAGCGGTGTCGATGGTGCTAAGCCTGTGGAGAGGAGAACAGCCTAGGAACAGCCCAGGAGAAGGAGCAGTCTATTATGTAGTCATCAGCTTGCAGGACAAGCACAAATGAAGACAATTTCTCTTTGAGTGAAAACACCCAAAAGAGAGGTATGGCTGATGTCAAGCTGTGACTGAAGTGATTTGCTTAAGGGCTTTTAACAGGGTTGTGAATGACTACAATTTCACTGAAAGAAGAAAGGCATTCAAGGCCCTTTTGCTGCCTGTGTGTGTTTTCTTGTTTCATCTTTATTATCTTCAGAATAAATCAACTTCCCCAGTAATCTATGAGATGGAAGAGCCCGTGGTTTTGACTGATTCTCTAAGTGGTCTGAATAAAAGACCAAATTGCTGGTGAGTACCGAGACCCAATATACCCATGGAAAGAGCTGAGACTGTCAGTCCTACAATGGCAGAATACAGAATAATGTGCAGACCAGAATTCTAATGATGGTCAGTTTTTTATGGTCAACAAAACTATGAGAAACCTGCATAAGTGGAAGCTGATCTTGTTGACGTCAGTGCCAATACAGAAAGGCACAGCTGTGGTTCATGAGGTCCCCCTGTTTCATGAAGCAAATTAAAGGCAAAAAAAATCGTGTCCAAGTGTATTGCAATGGATTCCTCTAACATTAGAGTAAAAGACTCATTCAGTCTTTCCATAAGGTGTTACAAACTCTAACTGATCTCCTGGTCATTAACTGCCTTCCTTTCTAGAGCTGATAGACTAAAGAAGCTTCCTTTCAGTGCTGTTATTTTGGTTGTACAAGCATACCTGGCACTGAACCAGTGTACAAAATGAAAATAACAGGGAGTCTGAAAGTATCTGAATCTGTCAAGAATAAACTTCTCTAAAAGAGAGTACTTAGCAGGATATATTCTGGTAATGGACTTGCCGTGATACTGACATTGTCAGCTGAAAGACAGATGTGAGTAGAGGAGGTATATAGACCAAGGGGGACTTTGCGATGTAATGAGAAATACCTTAACATATGATCTGAAAGGAAGAAAATGTTATGGACCCTGGGTTTGATACAGTTGGCTGGATTTTGTTCTCAGCTACACCAGTTTAAACGCAATCTATTCACCTTAAAACCATGCCAGTAAAAGGAACCAGGATCTTTTCCATTTTGTGTACTTAGTGTTTGACTGTCTTCAGGAAAAAAACCCTAGACAAGAACATGAAAACCTCTCTTGGTAGAAGTCATGGCCAGGTGATCAGGGGCTCTGCCATTCCATTTGAATCTCATCTAGCTTTTCTTGATGCCAGTGGTAGGACTACTGTGGCCACTGAGGGGGG
>NW_010186146.1:4839-7941 GCF_000695765.1 Mesitornis unicolor
CACGTAGGATTGAGATCTAAATTGCTGTAATCCAAAATAATATTGAACATGTATCGTCACATATCAATGGTTGGACTTGATTATCTTAGAGGTCTCTTCCAACCTTAACAGTTCCATGATTCTATAAATTATACTGTAACTGGCACAGCTGTTCATAAAATCAGATGCTTGCCTGTGTGAGAACTAAGCATCTAAATATATGATGCTGATATGAAAACAAACGTCTTATGTCCACATAAGGATTAGTAATGATACATATCTTAAGGTCTGTGGCACTAATGACATATCCTTATCCATTTTTGAGGAAAGTCAGTGTTTTCTGAAAACAGAGGAAATAAGTTTCCAAAAAGTCTGTTTTCAAATAGACTGATAGGAGGACTTACATCCCCCTTTCAGCCAAATTGGTGAAAACTTTGAGAACTCTCCCTGCACTTGTTTTGTCTACAAATCTTCAGGTGAGTTAGCTTGGAAAGGAGGCAAGTGCTCATCAAACTCTTCAAAAGAGAGACTGAAACAGAACAAAACTCACTCTATGTATGATCTGACCTATTCCCTGACACATCTTGTGTTACTAGATTACACCACCTCTTTGTCCAACCTAGCAGTGACATCCAATGCTCATAATATGCTTTAAGGCTCAAGCAAAACTAAACATGCTTTGCTACTCCAAATGCTTTATTCCAGCACAAGTTACAGTTATATAGTACTTTTTATGGACTCTGATTAGCGAGATAGCAAAGAGATTTTATACAACGAGGTGAGGGGGGTAGCTGAATAAGCAGTATTACAAGTTGAGGCGAGCACTTCTAGCTGCTACTCATGTTTGGTGATGGAGGTTGTCACACAAAAGACTGTCTGATTCAAAGATTAACTTCTCTAATGCTTCAGAGTCATAAAAAATAAAGTTGCCTCTTGACCTTAAATAAAACTGGTCAGTAACCTAAAAGATGAGGTCACTTAGGAGGCATAAACTGCCTGTTCTATTTGAAAACAAGTTTTATTTACAGGGCAACACATCTTGACTCTTCTAACAATACTTTTTTTCAGAAGGATTCAGCCAAATTTCAGCTTCCTCTTTGTGAGGCATGAAATCATCCAAATCTAATTAGCTATTCACATCCTGAATCAGCTGATCTCAGAATGACTGAATATTAGGAGAAAAAATAGATTGAAATTACAGCAATGAAAACTCAGTTAATGAAGATGAGAATCAGGGTCATTGTTCATTGTTCAATTCATATCTGAACTTCTTGCTTTGGAGACAGAATCATTGCCAGATGCTAAGTGTAAAATTGTGACATAATGCAATTATGCATGCTTCATCTCTATCTAGTCAATAGCTTTTTCCATAGTCTCATAGGAATTAAAGATGGGAAAGAATATGTATGCCAAACTGTCCACTTGGCAATGTGAGTTTCTCCCTTGCAGACTATTAATAACTCCTTTATCCATTCTGCTTTATATTATTTCTTTTAATTTCATAGGCCTTGGTTGATGGGAATTAAAAAGGTCTATGTGTTCCTCTCCACCTAATTTGTAGGTGTTCTACTCCGGTCAGTCTTGGGGCCTATCAGCATAAACATGTTTAATGGTCTATTTAGAAAATGTCTTCCCAGTATAGCCTTACATATGAATTTTGTAATTTAGTACAAAGCACATGAGTCCCCTCATGGTGCTTCTCTAATTACACCCTTTGTTAGTGACTCATTCACATAGAGATCTATATGCAGAATTAGATGTAACAGAAATGTGTTTGGAACTGAAATTTTTGTTAAATGCTTTTTCCACTAAATGACAGAATGTAGATTATTTTCATGGCTTCATTTAGGTTTTGTTATGGTTTAAGGGTTAACAGCCTGAAAGGGAAGAACTGGTGGTGTCTGTAGGACCCTGGGGGGTCAGAGATCAGTACTGTTCCCTCCCCTTTCTGGCCACAGTCTATAAAAAACCTATGATAGCCTGAGGTTTTCACGAGTTTTTCCTGGTTTCCTGGGCTGCTTCTTGTTGCATCTTGGGACGGCTGGACCTACCTCCACATGCTTGGCAGAATCCACCACCATCCGCTTCCCGGCACCACTGCGGTCCCTAGTGACAAGTCACAGTGGTCACAGCGGCCATGAGGCACTGCTCGGACACTTCCACTCAGGACTGCTGGGATCGGGTTTTGTAGATAGTTAAATATCTTTTATCCCTTATTAATTCCCTTTTCCTTTCCCCTGTTGTTTTTTCATTAAACTTGTTACAGTCTTAACCTTGTGTGAAGCATCTTTTTGATCTGTTCTCTTTTTTTTAATCCTCCCCTGGGAGGGTAGGGGACAATAGAGAGAAAATCCTGCTCCCTGGGCTTGCCCTGAGCCTTAAATGGACAGGATAAATTGGCACCCAACGTGGGGCACGAATTTGGAAATTAATTTTTATTATTATTTCCCCAAAGAGACAAGTTGGAAGTTAATACTAAAATGGCTCTTGTAACTGTGCTTCTGCGAGGCCTGTTACAGAATGCTTTTGTGACGTCTGTTAATGTTGTTCTGGTATCTGTCATGCTGACTTGCCCTGTCTCCATGTTATACTGCCATGTATTTTGGACTGTGATGGATGCGGGCTTGAGTTGGGTTAAGGCTTTACCTGAGTACCTTGGCCACTACCTCGTGAACATGCTTATGAAAAACGATTCTGTTCCTTTGCCTGGCAAGCTTGAGACACAGGGGTTTGGAGAAATGAGAAACGGTTATTACGATTATGTTTGGTGGTTCTTCATTGTAATTCAAATGACGCTAATTGTAAGACTGTGGCATGCTCAGGTCTCTTTGCTTGAGAATACTATCATTTTAAAAGCGGCCTCGGTTCCCGTTCCAGCCCCAGCCCTGATCCCGGCCCTGGCTCTGGCCCCAGCTGCGGCCCTGGCCCTGGTTCTGGCCCCACCTCCAGTCTCATCCCCAGGCCTGGTTCTGGTCAGAGCTCTGGCCTGGCTCGGGCTCTGGCCTTGGTGCCGGGTCCAGCCACGGCGCCTGGCTGTGGCCCTGGTGCCCACCCCTGCTCTGGTGGCCGCTGCCTCCGCCCCCATTTTGGTGCTGGCGGGGGGGGCAGGGGGGCGCCGGGGGG
>NW_010186146.1:8502-8921 GCF_000695765.1 Mesitornis unicolor
TATTCTAGCATTTTGGCAGGAAGGCTTTTTGGGGCAGAAGATGAAACACTGACAACTGTGGGTGAGTTTGCTACTCAGCTCAGGCAATTTGAAGACACTGTTGTTCACAACATACACTTCCGCATTGCAGCCATGGAAAAGACACTAGAGAACATCCAAACCAACATCATAACTGACAAGGCTGACATGAAAATCCAGTTTGATGAGCTGAATGATAAGTTGTTCTCAAAAGAAAGAGAAAGTGATACCCGTTCTTCTGGATGGATCCACGTTTCAGCAATTAGGAACAGATGCTTTCCCAGAAGATCAGCTCAAGGCAGGGAGTACCCAACACGAAGCTCTCTGTGGTACACCCTGATCGACTATGGCGAGAATATGGATAAGTGGCACAACAAACACACTGCCGTTTTGCACGCCAG
>NW_010186146.1:9194-10030 GCF_000695765.1 Mesitornis unicolor
TTGGATGCTGAAGTGAGCCTAACTGGGAATGACTGGGGGATACTTCGTATTACACAGAACGTTAGGGATTGGAAGGGACCTCAAAAGATCATCTAGTCCAATCCGATGCTCCCTGCATTCTGGGCATAGATTTTCTACAGAAAGGGTACTTTGAAGACCCAAAAGGATACAAGTGGGCTTTTGAGATAGTAGCTGTGGAGACTGAGGGCACTGACGAGCTGTCTGCCTTGTCTGGCCTTTCAGATGACCCTTCCATAGTGGGCCTGATGAGGGTGGAGGAACAGCAAGTACCAACTGCTTCTTTTACAGTACATCGCTGGCAACACAGGACCAACAGGGTCTCCTTGGTCCATATATATATGCTGATTTGCCAACTAGAGAGCCAGGGAGTGATCAGCAAGACTCACTCAGCCTTCAACAGTTCTGTATAGCCAGTATGGAAACCTGATGGAGAATGAAGATTAACGGTGGACTATTGTGGCCTGAATGAAGTGACACCACCTATGAGTGCTGCTGTGCCAGACATGCTGGAACTACAATATGAGCTAGAGTCCAAGGCAGCTAAATGGTATGCCACGATCGATATTGCTAACACATTCTTCTCCATTCCTTTAGCAGCAGAATGCGGGCCCCAATTTGCCTTCACCTGGAGGGGTATCCAGTGTACCTGGAACCAACTGCCCCAGGGGTGGAAGCACAGTCCGACTATCTGCCATGGACTGATCCAGACTGCACTGGAGAGGGGGGGCGCTCCGGACCATCTGCAGTACATTGATGACATCATTGTATGGGGTGACACAGCAGAGGAAGTTTTTGGGAAGGGGAAGAAAGGAAGT
>NW_010186146.1:10368-26435 GCF_000695765.1 Mesitornis unicolor
GAACAGGACAAGAGATCAAGAATGTGCTCTATACTGCAGCAGGGGATTGTGGTCCCACTTGGAGCCTATGGCAAAAAGCACCAGGAGAGACTCGAGGACACCCCTTAGGATTTTGAAATCAGGGATATAAGGGCTCTGAGGCCAACTACACTCCAGCTGAAAAGGAAATACTGGCTGCCTATGAGGGAGTCTGAGCTGCTTCAGAAGTAATTGGTACTGAGGCACAGCTCCTCCTTGGCACCCTGACTGCCAGTCCTGGGCTGGATGTTTAAAGGGAGAGTTGCATCTACACACCATGCCACTGATGCCACCTGGAGTAAATGGACTGCCCTAATAATCCAGCGAGCTTGAATAGGGAGCCCCAATGGGCCAGGCATATTGGAAGTGATCACAAATTGGCCAGAGGGTACAGATTTTGGAATGCCACCAGATGAGTTGGTGACCCAGGCTGAGGAAGCCCCCCAGTATAATGACCTCTCAGATAATGAAAAGCAATATGCTCTTTTTTACTGTTGGATTCTGCTGCCTTGTAGGAAGTCAGTGGAGGTGGAAGGCCGCTGTCTGGAGGCCAACATGGCAAGTTGCTGGAGCAGCTGAGGGAGAAGCCCAACATGGCAAGTTGCTGAAGCAGCTGAGGGAGAAGATGAATCGAGCCAGTTTGCAGAGGTAAAAGCCATCCAGCTGGCCCTGGACATTGCTAAAAGGGAGAAATGGCCAGCACTTTACCTATATACAGACTCATGGATGGTTGCAAATGACCTATGGGGATGGTTAAAAGGATGGAAATGGCACAGCTGGCAGCGCCGAGGGAAGTAGAAGTGTGAGGGAAACTGTAGCTGTGGGCAGACCCATATTGGACTTTTGAGGACTTTCTCCCCTGTGGAAAGGGGGAGGGCATGTGGAAGCAGAGAGACACTGGGCTGAGATTTCCTACTCCTGAGGAGTTCAAGAGAGTGTGAAAACCGACTGCAGCCCCCCACTCCCATCCCTCTGCTCCTCAAGGCAAAGGGGGAGGGGGAAGGTGAAGAAACTGGGAACAAAGCCGAGCCCGAGAAGAAGGGAGGGGTGGGGGGAAGGTGTTTTTGACTTTAAGATCTACTCTGATGTTGGTAACAAATTAAAATTGTTTTGTTTTTATTCCTTATGATGAGTCTGTCTTTTGCCTGTGACCTTTTTAAGTGGTGAGAAGCCCTCCCACTCCTTATTTTGACTAGCCCTTTTTAGGGCATTGTGGTGCTCAGTTAGACACTGGGCCTAAACCATGACACAAGTAGAAGAACATCCTTGATGTAACTATATAAATGTTTCTCCTCTGCCAGAAGCTACAAATTTTGCTTCAAATTCTCACCTTGGGTTAAGCCAGTTCTGGTTGAATTCACACCTGCAAATGAAGTGGATGCTGTAATGTGGTCTGATTCAAGGGAGAAGCCAGCTGGTGTCCAATACCAACAGCTGGTGCTCATCTGGAGAATAATTTAATGAATATCTCAAAAGCTGTAGTGACCTGAGACCAAACTGGGCAATTGATCAGGTTCTGAAGAATTTGAAGAACCAAGGGCAGTGAAAGGAGAAAATCTGGACATTTCAGACTATGTGTTCTTCTATGATTGGAAACTGAAGGTCCAGGGACAACAAAGTCCTGGATGGGGTGAAATCTGGCAAGGCAGGAGGTCTAGAGAACATCTTCCCAAGGAGGAGCTGGTAACTGGTTTCTTGTCTGCCCTTCCTTGTACACACAGGTGGGGACACTAGGGAGGGAGGTTTCTACCACCTGAAGTTTCTACTAAGGATTTTTTTTTAGTAATTTACTAATTTCTACTAAAGTTACTATTTTTTTTTAAACTTCATGTTAAGTCATTCTTATTGTGTCCTGCTTTGAAGGTTGCTGGTACAATGAATATTCTCCTTTTATGGAAATCCTGGGATATTGCACTGTTTTGAAGGGAGCTCCCTGACCTGAATTTTCCTCTCATTTAAGCTGATGAGGTGCACTTGCTACAATTCTAAGAATACATTCAGAAATATGTGTCTTACAGGTAAAATTTTGTATGCAGTAATTAGGTTTCTCCATCCATTTTCGTATTATGGGCCACATCTTGTTTCCAAATACATTACCTGGGCCAAGGTAAGTTTCAAGTATATTTGATATCCAGTAAAAATATAGTATGCCTGCATTAAAAAAATAAATTATTTTATATTTTATTTAAAGGGAGAAATAAATTCCTTGTGGATTAAGAAGCACTTTGAGAGAGGGAAGTTCGCACACTACATTCTTCTAGGAAGATGACTTTGAATCTAAAAGTTTCACTACATTTAAAATTTAGTAGTAGGAAAATAAACTCCTTTATTTAGCCTTTCAGGGTCAGTCATTTTACTCTGAGTGTTAGGGATAAATCTCTGATACAAGTCTCAAATTCACTTCAATGTAAAATGCAAAAGTCAGAGGAGGGGGCTGTTTGCTTATTATTATAAATCAAAAAGTTGCAAACTGACTTTATAGAAATCCTAAGGTAAATAAAATTGAAGATCTATTAGTACTTTGCTTTAGGAATAAACAGCGTGTGATTTTTCTCGGTGGCCTTATTTAGCACACGAATGTAATGGAATTGCAGCTGACTAATTGCCCTTTAGAGAGTACGAAAGGTTCACTTGCCAAACTGTATCCTGTGTGTGTTTATGCATATTTTAGACAAAAGTCCTCAAGAAGCATCATAACACCCCCAAAGTGAATCTGTTACCATTAAGCAGTTACTGCACTTCACTGTGTTCTAGATTAATTTTTTTTAAGTCACCAGAGCAGTAATAAAGCTTTATGATGGGTATTTGCCAAACTTACTGATAGTGGTGCCTCAACAGGGATTCTACAGTGTCTCTTAGTTTTCATTAAGTGAATAAGGGAGCAGTAAAATTGCATCTGGAAATTATTTCACTTCAAATTTAAACTAAGGGACTTAGGAAATGGAGTAGACACCACAGTAAAGGAAGAAACCCAAAAGCATTAAAAAGTAAAACCAGAAATCACTGCAATAACATATCTTTTGCCTTTCAAATCAGCTTTTATTTAGAAAGGTAAAGATATTGGAACACCTGTTGAATTTTGTAAAAATGAGTGGCTTGGTTCCCTCTGCATTATATGTCCCCAAAAGTCATTATAAAAATGCATAGAGAGGGCAAAGACTGTTCTTCTTCATGGGAGAGTGGACTTTTCCAGTCGAATCCAAATCCTAGATGGATCAAATTTACTCGAAGACCACAGTGAAAAACTAGTTGCATGAGCAACTTCTCGTATTATTAACTGGAGTGGAAAACCAGGAGAGAAGAGTGAAAGATATAACCGAGGATCTTAAGGACAGATGGGAGAAATCTCTTTGTTACTGTGCATCCGTGTAGGAAAAGCTGGGTGTCACAGCCTTTGAAAATGGACTGAAGAGGAAGACAATGCACTTATCTTTGCATCTGCTTGCTTATTTTTTTTCCCCTGAAGAATAGGAAATCTCAAGAAGCTTTCAAACTGCACAGCTGGCAGAGGTAACATCTGTGGATATGGATTTGTACTCGTGCACTTGACCAGTTCATGGGGATCTCTGCAGTAACCATAAAGTTTTGCAAGGGCAAGTTTTGTGTGGTTCACCCATTGTAGGGATCTTTTCAGCTGTTTCAAAACCGAGGATGATTAAAAACATACACCCAGTGTCTTAGCTATGTACCTGGAATTAGGAGTACAACTGAAAATTTGTCAAACACCAAATATGCAATAGAAAAAGATTATGAAGTGGTAAGATGCTTTCAGATAATTGTTCAAAGGAACTTGATCACATCTTTGAATTCTGTTAGCATTAAAGCCACTCTGTTTGGCTGACTGGAGGTTGAAAATACGTCTCTTTGCCCCTGTGGTTCATATGGGTCTATGAGAGGAATTGAAATTCTAGCTAAGAACTGGAACAAGCGATGTTGAGGCCATGAAAGGAAAAGTCTTCTTATCCCAGTGAAATAACTTCGCATCATAGATGACTTGAGAGCTCTGTTTCTTATTCACATCTGCTATAGTTATATCCTGTACCTCACAAATCTTTCAGAGGAAAGGATGACAAAATCAAATGCTTCTTATTTTCTCTCTGTCTTTTTTTTAAATTTTCTTTTACTTTGTTAATTTTTTTTTTTTTGACAAAAGACTGTAACATGAAATTTCCAGTCATTTTTCTGGAACTGAGGGTGAATTCTCAAAGGACAGGACGCAAAGACTGAAAGCAAGCGTAAACACAGAATGAATAAAAATATATTAAACACTGCAGCAGTCATGGAAACCTGGAAAGTGGTTTGACACCATCCTTTTTCCAAAAGCACGTATTTACAAAAAGACTCCTTGGCAACAACAAGACAATACTGAAAAGTAAGGATAGCTTTTTGAAACATCAGTTACATGCATGAGAGATAATGCGTCATAGTAAGGATGCAATCTGGACATCTATCCAGGGAAGATTCTTCTTTTCCTTGTATATTTTCCTATAGTATTTTTGTTGCAATGCAAAGAGAAAGCAGATGATATGTTTCTTTCCAGAAGCACATAGAAAAAAAAGAGAGGAGAAGAGAATGAAGATGGAACCTACTTATACAAGGCCAAAGATTTGAATGGGCCTGGAAGCAATTTGCACCACAAAAATAACTCAAAATTAACTTAAATGAGAAGAAAGGAAGAAAACTGTGATCTTAGGTCAGATTGAACTGTGCCAGTGTAATTTTAAAGAAACATTTCCTATGTTTTTGTCTGCCTCATCTCTTCTGTCTCGACTCCTTGCCCTGAATATTTGGTTGTCCTGCTGGTGATACCATTGTGTACTTTTTCAGCTTAAACAACTGAAATCAGACCTACAGCAATGTAGGACTCAAAAGACATGAGAATGTCTCCAAACAGGTAGACCAAAGGTCTGTCTTAGCATAAAAGAGTCCCTATGGAAGAGTCTAAAGGAATAACAGGCTTAACTTATAGCTATTAGTTATATTACTACAGTGTTTAGTTAATGTTGGAGTCCCAATGCTTAATCCCTTTACAAATACACACTGAAAGGCACATCAAGTACCTTTACATACTAAATCATCATATCAGAGGTAAAGAAAATGGCTGAGACTGGATCCAATAGATGTGTCCACTGTAAAATATAAGATGGTCACAGCTCAAATTCAAATATCGCTTAACTGTTAATTCCCTGTATTAACTGTTAAGTCTCTGCTCCTGTTTTGGGTTATTTTGTCCACATCACTTGAATACAAAGACTTTGGAGAATGTTCAGACTGGTCATAAAAAAGTGTTGTGGATGAGAGCTGCAGCAGAGCCCTCACATTTCTCAGGTACTGTAAAATGAAAAGACATGCCAAATAAAGCAACTTTTTCTTTGCATTCACAGAATCACAGAATATTAGGAGTTGGAAGGGACCTCGAAAGCTCCCCCAGTCCAACCCCTGCCAGAGCAGGATCACCAGAGCAGTCACACAGGAACACGGCCAGGCAGATTTTGAATGTCTCCAGAGAAGGAGACTCCACAACCTCTCTGGGCAGCCTGGGCCATGCTCTGGCACCCTCACAATGACAAAGTTTTTCCTCATAATCAGGTTGAACCTTCTATGCTTCAGCTTGTTTCCGTTGTCCCTTGTCCTGTCATTGGCTATCACTGAGCAGAGCCTGGCTCCTTCCTCCTGACCCTCACCCTTTCCAAATTGATGTCCATGAATGAGATCTCCCCTCAGTCTCCTCTGCTCCAAGCTAAAGAGACCCAGCTCCCTCAGCCGCTGCTCATAAGGGAGATGCTCCACTCCCTTGATCATCTTTGTGGCTCTGTGCTGGACTCTTTCAAGCAATTTCCTGTCCTTCTTGAACTGAGGGGCCCAGAACTGAACACAATATTCCAAATGCAGTCTCACCAGGGCAGAGTAGAGGGGAAGGAGAACCTCTCTCGAGATACTAACCACACCCCTTCTGATACACCCCAGGATGCCATTGGCCTTCTTGGCCGCAAGGGCATTGCAACAGTTTGGGACCCTTTTCTGACACTTGAGGCCAGGAGGTACAGAAGAGCCTACATCTGTACATTTAAAATCTGTTACAGTCAAAACCAGAGTGTCTATACCTGAAGTGCTTGTTGGGAGCAGTCCTTGGTCCATGCTGCATCCCAAACTCCTGAGAACTGTTTAGGGAGAATTATGGGCATCTCATGTCAGGAACTGTTCTAGCAACTGGACAGTACAGGAAATTTAATTCACTAAGTCACAGAATCATTAAGGTTGGAAGAGACCTCTAGGATCACCAAGTCCAATGTCAACCCAGTCCCACCATGCCCACTAAACCATGGCCCCAAGTGCCACACCCATAAGCTTCTTGAACCCCTCTGGGGATGGGGACTCCACCACTTCCCTGGGCAGCCCCTTCCAGTGCTTCACCACTCTTTTAGTCAATAAATTCCTCCCAATATCCAACCTAACCCTCACCTGGCACAACTTGAGGCCATTTCCTCTTGTCCTGTCACTGGTTACATGGGAGAAGAGACCAACATCCACCTCTCTACCCTATCCTTTCAGGAAGCTGTATAGAGCAGTAAGGTCTCCCTTCAGTCTCCTCATTATTCTTGTGCTCCAGACACTTCACAGGCTTTGCTGCCTTTCTAATTCTGAGGCTGAGGTTCATTATTTGAAGCTGTTTCATTTACCAGTATAGGAATAGACAAGGAGTGGCCTGGACCCAGCTTGATGCTCTCCAACATAGATGCAGCCAGTCTCAGGCTCCTGGTCTTGTTCTTTTTAATTGTATAGAGGTAGCTTTCCAGCCTTAAAAAATATGTGAATCTGGGTACCTTCCAACTGATTAGGAGGCATATGCTTACCCACCTTATTTATGCTGCATCCTAGATCTTAATTTCCCACGTTCAGGTCCTTCTGCCATCACAAGTTGTCTCAAATTGCCCATGACTGACCTGGCTTTCTGCTTCAGAGTTAAGTCTCCCACACATTAGCAAAGACATTTAGTCCATCATGATGTTGCTTCACTGCACCCTTTTCTTTTTGATCCATGCATGTTAACTGCCAAGTGTCCGAAATTTGACTAGGGAGGAAATTAACATTCAATCTGCATGGATGTGTTAGATAACTGTAGGTTTTAGAACAGCTTTTGTATATTTATAAGTTGTTTATATTTTATAGGGTGTAATTAGTGTAACAGTCCACTGCTTGTAACAACCTGGCTTCATGAAACTGCATGCTCATTAATGCAATTGCTATACCGGGAGATATTCTACACAGCCCATTTCATGCTGGTGGGGTTCTGTTGATCTCATTTTGTATTAACCACTATTATTTTCTCTCCTCATTGGTTTTTCTCAATCTTGAAATTCCCTGATGCCCCAGATGTGTTAGTTATACTCGGTACTTTAGTGCTGCTCTGGAGATGTAAACTCCAGTGGAAAAAAATTTTTGGGTGACAGGGGTATTACACTAGCCAGCTAAAACAATTTGGTAAATATTTGTGCTATTCTGATGTTCAGTTATTCATGTTCTTAACTTTATAGGTCCATCCTAGGTGGTCTGAGAGGAATTTGCTATCAGTTTTTGTTTCTGTGTGCGCTATGTAGTGAGCTACAGATTGTTTTTATGAGACTGAACTTAAATACATAATAGCTTTTTATTAGAAAGTATTAAATTTTCAAGCAAACTCTTCTGAGCTCTATTTCAGACATGTCAGGTTTGGGCAGAACATCTTCATGAACTCGTCAGAGGTTGTGCTTTTCAAATCTTCAGCTTCTTGTTGGCATGCTTGCTAACAGCCTGGCAAAACTTAAACTGTCGGGAAACTGCTATGACTACCTGTGTCTCTCATCTTTATCCATTTGTTGCTTGTGTGAGATTAGATTGTAAGTAGAGATACATATATATAATGATACAGGATAATTTGCTTTGATATTCAAACTGTTAAGACTTTGCACTTAAAAGTAATGTTACCTTTAGTAATAAAAATAGAATTTTTAAAATGTTTTTTAAAGTTATAAAGGAGTCTAAATATACCGGGGTGAAATGCCTGTCAGCATTCATGATCTTCTGAAAATGTAGATTATGTGCAATTTTTTTCCTGATTTGGGAATGAATTGCTGCAATGTTAACTGGGAGAGTGAGATGCACCAAAGAAGCAGCAGATGATGAGCTTTTGGATAAAAACTTTATGAAACATGAATATTCATGCTAGTGTTTATGAACCACTCAGGAGCTGAGAGCATTTCCTCTGCTATCTAGAAGATATGTAAATACTTTGTATGCTTGTGAATGCATTTTCTTACTGCTTTTTCCTTTTCCTTGAGAGCAGCTCCATGTGCTGTATGCTGAACATAATACTTCAAATACCTTTTGATAGTGAAAATATTTGTTTCAGTTAATGAAAAACTCTCGTGTGGGCTGCTATTTCCTGGGGTGCTTATTATAACTTGAAGGTGGTATTAGAGTTTTAATTATATGTTGCTGTGTAACACTACTTAAATAGAACTTGAGAAAGAATTCTTATGTAGAGAATAAGTGAAATTTAATGCATGGGTTCCATTTAATTAGATATTTTCTGCTTTAATAGTTGAATTCCCTACCCAAATTTCATTTCCATAATCAAGCCATGTTTAGAAGGTTGACATACATTTACTACATCAGACATTCACTGCAACCTTTACTTTCCAAAATTCTCATTACTCTAGGATTAATTGAGAATATTTGCATAATGTGAAAGACAATAGAGTTTCTTATGAAGTGGATTCCCCTCCCTCCCATTTTTAGTAGTCTAATGAGTGAAGTAATTGAATAAGATTCAACAGTTGAAACAGCACTGTTACTGTGGGTTTTACAAACAATGACAGAAAATATTGAAAGTATGGTAAGTGCAGTGAAAAATATGTATTACCGTTGGTCCTGTAAAAGCCTCATTTCTTGCTTTGTTATTCAAATGCATTATGTGAAAAATCCTTCTGTGAAAGCTTTTGTCAAATGTTTCAGCTAAAAAATACTTAAGCTTTTGAATTCACCATCAGTGAAGATAAAGCTTTTAGACCATCATGTTTATGAAATCACTCATGAGATTAGTTTACAATTTTATATAAAACAGTTCTGGATAAAGCAGCGATTTGTGGCAGGAATAAGTGGTTCTTCTGGAGTATCTTACTAGTAGAGCTAAGGTCTTGCTGCTGTGTGCAGGTTAACTGTACCAGCAGTTTTCTCTTTCTGGATACTTAGGTCGTAACTGGAAGTATTTGGCATTTGGCAAAATTTAACTTTCCATCCTTTCTTTCGTATTTTATTTTCAATCTCATTTCAAATCTTCAGAATAATCTGCTTTCCATTCTTTCAGTCCACATGAGGAAATTCTTTGACCTGAGCTTCAGTGACTCCTTTTTTCACATTTCACAGGCATTTCTAAATTAGTAACATGTTCAGAAAGGATACTCAGCAAGTAAGCAATCAGTACCAACACACACATGCTATATATATATATATCTGTATGCAAACACACACACATACATAACAAGTAGCAGCCATGAAAAAACCTAAATATTGCATTTTTTTGGTTGTGGTTTTTGTTGTTGTTGTTTTCCCAGAAAATGTATAAACAGCCCGTGAATCACAGAATCACAGAATGTATTGGGTTGGAAGGGACCTTCAAAGCTCATCCAGTCCAACTGCTGCACTCAGCAGAGACATTGGTACCAGATCAGACCTTGACTATCTCCAGGGATGGGGCCTCGACCACCTCTCTGGACAACCTGTGCCACTGATCTGCCACCTCATAGTGAAGAACTTGTTCCTAATATCCAACCTAAATCTACCCTTTTCTAGTTTAAAACCCCTACCCCTCAACCTATCGCTCCATGCCCCAGTGAACAGCTCTTCCTCAGATTTCTTACAGGCACCTTTCAAGTCCTGGAAGGTCGCTATAAGGTCTCCCCGCACCCTTCTCTTCTCCAGGCTGAACAACCCCAACTGTCTCAGCTGGTCTTCATAGGAGAGGTGCTCTAGCCCTTTGATCATCTTTGTGGCCTCCTCTGGATGCACCCTGACAGCTCCATGTCCTTCTTATATTGGGGGCCCCAGAACCAGATGCAGTACCCCAGGTGAGATCTCACCAGAGCAGAGCAGAGGGGCAGAATCCCCTCCCTGGCCTTGCTGGCCACACTTCTTGTGATGCAGCCCAGGATGCGGTTGGCCTTCTGGGCTTCAGATGCAACTTCTTGCTATAGGATGTCGTTGCAGAAACTATAAGTGCATTTCAGAACAGAATAGGAAAATCAACTATAGATACTGAGATTGCCTGGGGCTATGAAGTGTTAAGGCTTGAATGCAACCTTTATCTCAAAGCTCCTTACCAGTTTTTAGACAAAGATCACATCTTAGGCCTCAGCTGCTGAGCACCTGATGTGTTGTGAGCGATCTACAAGGATTATTTCTGGAAAAGAACACAGATTACTACTAATTGCATTGGGAGCTCTTACTGCTCCTAAACAGAGATTGACCCCTCTGAGAAGGGCCCTGGATTTCCTGGAATGTGACTTTTGCAGAAGGATGCTTTGAGATGGTGCTGCCTTTGAGCGTGTGACACTGTCACATGTCCACTGAGAACTTTATACAGATGTGAATGATAGGGAACAGAAGTGTTTCTTTTAAGCCTGAAAATAGATAAACTGCACTGTTGTGTATGTGGGAAGCTTATATAACGTTCCTTTACAAAGTCCATGTTAAGCCATGTTGTTCCTTCTGTCTGAAGGAATCCCACACAAACAAGTACCTGGTGAAACACCCACGATATTTCTAATGTTTTTATTAATTGTATTCATCTAATGGCAGTCAAATAACTGCTGTCAGGGGCAAAGGAGTGTCAAGAGCTGCCTGAGAGGACATGTTGTGTCACCTCCAAAGAAAATTACTAGAGGTTTCTTCCTGGTGGTATGAGCTGACAACCACATGGCTGTGGGATGTGAAGCTTAAGGCTTTACATGGCTGTAAAATTCCTATTGATACCACAGCTTTTAGTGTTGCTATTTCCGTGCTTTTTTCAGTAGGCAAGACTGATGGTACAACCTACAGCCTTGGAGAACAAGCCTTATGAGGAGCGACTGAAGGAGCTGAGGTTGTTTAGTTTGGAGAAAAGGAAACTGAGGGGAGACCTTATCACTCTCTACAACTCCCTGAAGGGAGGGGGTAGCAGGGTGGGTGTTGGTCTCTTCTCCCATCTAACCAGTGATAGGACAAGAGGAAATGGCCTCGAGCTGCACCAGGAGAGGGTTAAATTGGATCTGAGGAAAAATTTCTTGACTGAAAGAGTGGTGAAGCACTGGAAGGGGCTGCCCAGGGAGGTGGTGGAGTCCCCATCCCTAGAGGTGTTCAAGAAGCATGTGGATGTGGCACTTGGGTACGTGGTTTAGTGAGCATGGTGAGGTTGGGTTGACGGTTGGACTTGATGATCTTAGAAGTCTATTCCAACCTTCATGAGTCTGTGATTCTATAATATCAATCAGAGCGCTTCATACATTTATATATGATAAAGTGCTGTATTTCTCCTTCAGCAGCTCTTCAAATAGAACCTGATTTCTCTTGCACTAGCAGAAGTCCTGGGCATCACCACACAACTGGAGCACTTTGGTGCACTTTGGAATTTGAAAATCTCTGGTTCTTGTGGCAAATAGAAAGGATTGAAGAAGTACTAGGATGAGGGAAGGAGAAGAGAAAAGAAATGGAAAATTAGCTGCTGTGAGACATTTTGAGCAGCAATTAACACAGGTAGGAGAGTGAATGATGTGTATCTTCCAGATTTCAGCACATGACTTTCTCTGGTACTTTTACTTGCATAACTGGAGTATGAAGCAGCTTGCAGAGCTGTCATTCAACATGCTGAGCCTTGACTCTGCACTTTCTTGCCTCATTACCAAGCCCAAGCATCCTTCACCCTGTGCTCTGGACCTTAAACTCACCCGTGAGTGGAAGGATACCTGGCTAATTCTTCACTAGAGAAGTAGTTCATAGGCTAATATCTGAGACTACCCATCTTAGGAATTAAGCTTTTTAAAGACATCTGTGTCAATTATTGATTTACAGTTTTTATTATTTTCATTGATGACATCTGAACAGTTTTATTTTATATTCTAGATTATTTAGACTGATTCTATCTTATGCTTCAATTACCATAGGTATGCTGAGGAGAAATGGGTGTATTTATTCCTATCCTTGTGTTACTTAGTGCAAAATATTTTATTGTGCTTTACTGAGCCCCAAAAGAGTTGTCTAATGCTGTTGAGAAGACTTCTTTGCCGTAAAAGCAGATGCACAGTCTTTCTTAGTGACAGCTCACAGAAAAGGGTAATATGGAATTATATTAATAATTTTTTGTGGTATTTAGAGCAAGGATCAGAGCAACTCAGACTTTTCCTTAAAGTTTTGCAGTACCTTTTCTTATGGGCCTACAACCTATATTTATATAGCAACAGATGTGAACACATAAGCACGTGAGTAGCAGTGGACTCATGTTAGGCACGAATATCTCTGGTATTTGTTTTGTTACAGCAAATCTCTAAACATTTTACCTTGGCTTTCTTTCTGCTTCTTTTATTTCCTAAAACAAATTGCAAAAATTGTGTAAATCAAAAGGAAATAACATGTGTTTGATAACTTTTTGATATAACAAAGAAAAGATCATTTTCAGCTAGGCTGGTGTTAGGATCATTTGATGGAGAAATGTTGGAACTGAGCGTGAGTTACTAGCAGCACAATGACAGCCACTGTAACCTGATAAATGACATTTTTCTCCCTACCTGTCTGCTTTCTGAGGACCTCTCTCTGCAATAAAGTTTGGCAATAAAGTATGCGATTCCCAATGTACTACAACTTCTCCCACCGGCCTTCCCTCCACCTTTCCACATAGCTAAATTGTTTAAGCCCAAGGCTTCTTTGCACTGTTCCTGCCAAAGGTAGCTGTTTGCTAAATTGAAAAGCTGGAGGAAAAGTTTTGAGATTAAAATAATTCCTGTGTTCCTGTGGCAGTGGTTGGGAGTGGTGCGAAGCTACCCTGCCTGACCTCTCCCATGATGGATTCATTAATCTCACTGAAGGTGCTAGAAGATCAACTAACTGCTTTTCCTATTTGGCTGCCCCCAGATGGCATTTCTGAGGAAACAGTGAAGATTGGATGGAAGATATGACTTGAATTTCAACAGCCCATTGATGCTCTGGAGTATTTTGTCTAAGAAAAAGACAGAGGTTACCTCAGTCCATTCTGAAATCGAGCATGAAAAGCTTCTGGAATAACATAGAGACTGTTCCTTAATTGATTGAGATGTGACCTTCAGCCAAGAGAGAAATGCTGTGTTGTACAGAGCTTTCTTTAGCGCTTTTTAAAATAACCGAATTAGTTCTTCTGTAGTCTTAGATGAGAAAAAGGTGCACAAAAATTATTATTAAAGCCCTTTGAGGTTTAAGAGTCTGGATTCTTTCCCTGACAACCTGATGCAACAGCCTAAAGCCAATCTGAAATTGCCAGAAATATGCATTCATAGTCAAACTAGGGACATGGTCTGTGTCCAGCATGAAGAAAGCTCCTGTACAGTTCATAGGATTTTCTCCCATGAAATGATTCTAAGATAGAACTCTAAATCTATGTATTGGACCATAGGGAATTTAACTGCTTTTAGTCTCATGGATTTGGTTACTGTGTTGTCTGAACATCACCAGGTGAGAGTGTGAGGATTAGGCCATAATTAACTTTAGTTCTTCAGAGTGGTAGAGGGTTCATACCTGATAGAAACATCCATGGTCAAGCATGGGGCTCTGCAGAAGGAAGGAGCAGCTCTGCAGAGCTCCCTGCACAAAGAAGCATCATTAAATATTTGTCTGGGGAGAGCTTACGAAGCAATCAATGCCACCATACTAAGGATTTTGTGAATGCTGTGTTGATATCTATTCTGCTACCTAAAGACAGACAGGAGTCAGGGAATAAGTAGGAAGTGATGTGGGTGATTAGAGGTCCAGGGTTTTAGTTTGCTCCATTGCACCCATTTATTTAACATGGAGAGAACAGAAATGGAGTCTGATGAGAGGATCCAAAAACTGAGGGTGGAACGTTGTTGGGAGAAGAGCAGCAGTGGTGTGCGGGGATCAACATTCTCACTAATCTGATGAAAGGAAACTTTGAAGGCAAAGGCGGAGGATGAAAGCTGGGGGTACTACTCATTAGAAAGGGTGGTTTTTGGCTTTTTGGCTTTGGTTCTTATGACTTTTACCTGTTTTCTTCCAAAATGGCTGTTTTTCCCTCATATAGGGCAGTTTTCCAAGGGCTTCTTGGCCTAGGGAAGTGTCAAATAGCTAAGCTGAGCTTTACAAGACAACTGGGCAAGGACTGAGATGGGACTTTAAACTGCAGCTTCTGTTTCCTGAGTAAATCTTTATCAAGACAGTCTTGTGTAGGGATTTAAGGCCTTTTTTCTTCCAAGACTGTTCTTTTTTATATCAAATGAGGTGGTAAGAGGAAGGCGACCCAAACTTGTTCAATTGTTTTGTCTTCTAAACACGTGATTATGACACTTAATTACTGACTATAATATAAGAGCCAATGTAGGATCTCTTTGCTTCATAATTTTGATGTTAACTCCAGTTTCCCCCTGTCAGGGGTTGCCTGTTTTATTTTACAGTCTACATTGGTATAAACCATCTCTGAAAGGGCCCATACTACTTTATCAGGTGTATCAGGGACTCCAGTGACTGGTGCAAAAGGATCATGTAATAAAATAATCGAATCATTTAGAATCACGTTCAACTGTAAAAGGCATCTAGATGACTTGAGGGGGGGTGACTAGATGGTCTTTAAGGTCCCTTCCAACCCAAATCACTCCATGAAGACATATACATGAATCTCAAACATTGATTAATCCCCTAAACCTATAGTTCAAACAAAATTGGACGACATACTAACCAAACCCGACTTTTTCACAACCCCCAGCTTGCCTGGCACTTTGTTAACCTGCTCAGCCCATGTATATTGAATAAATTCCAATACTACTTCTTCTGAACCAATGAGTGAGGGCTCAGACCCTTTGACTGTCTGTCAAAAAGTAAATGTTTCATCTGATTTGAGCTTTAAAGACAAGGTACCTCATAATCAGATGTGACATGTTCTGTGAAGCTATTCCTTCAGTAATATGAATCCATCAGTCCTTTTAAACAGGGCATGCTTTGTGAAGAGAGGGGATAACTTTCATTAGATGAAAAACTGTAGCTGGAAGAAATGGACTGGTTTCTAATAAGTGAGTTTGTCCTTTTTTTCCCATGCATTGTTATAAAAAAAGACACTGTCTCTCAGTAAACATAGCTGCTTTTAGAGCCACCACATCTACCACACTTGCTTTGTAGGTTTCTTTTCAAAGTAAGTGGGTCCTGATTACTTTTAAGTTAGCAAACTTTATTCTAGTTAGTCTTTGTCTCTGAGATAAACTCTCCAGGAGGATTTGAATCATCTATGCTCATATGGGTGGAAAACTGTTTTAGTACTTTTTCCACTTGATCTACTGCATAGCTTTTCAAATCAACATAATTCTTCTTTATATAGGAAGTTAAGCCACTGTAAGATATTAGTCTGTATCATTGTAGTCATACCGATACAATTAATCATATGCCTAGTTTTATACTGAAATGCATGACTCTTCTGAACTGTTATCCTGCAATTAGAAAAGTCACTTTTGCTTTAGTTCCACTATCCACATTACAATTTATGTCCTTAAACTGGTAGTGATATAATTGCACTTGTACCACCATTCTGCTTAATTTCTCTGTATTGATAAAATTCTAGTCTGACCTGTACAAGATATAATGTGGAGACAGTTGGATCAGCATAAAAGAACATCAGTAATTCTGATTTCTAAAGTTAGTATTCTTGAAATTATTATGAAGACATGTTAGTTCATTTTAACTTAATCAAGTCTGTAATGTATTCATAGTGGTTATTTTTTTCTATTTGATAGTAATAAAAACAAAATCTAATTAAACCTTAATTTTTAATTTATTTTTAATTAATA
>NW_010186147.1:0-4065 GCF_000695765.1 Mesitornis unicolor
TTGACCTGCCAGGTATTCAAGGCCCATTGGCTATGTTTTATCTTTCCTCATGGCCTATACAATGCCCTTAAATATAGCTGCACACAAGTAGTACAATTGTGTGCACATGCTTTATAAATGTGTACTGGCAAAGGGCTTTGATTGTGAGCAATGTCCCATGAACGTGCAGTATAAGTTGATTGATGTCCAAAAACTATATGTGCCTTAATAGCTTGAGTATGTGCTTTAGCAGAGGTCATATTATCTATTTCCCTGTTATTCTGACTCAAGCGAATCATCTTCTTGGCGAGCTGACACATGTCTTAGTTTTAAAAGATGGCTTTCTACATATTGCCATATTTGTTGCCATATAGCTACCCCCCATAGAGGGTATCGTTGTACATGTCAATCCTCTTGGGCCCAGCAGGATAACCACATTATGAGACTTTTGTATACAACCCAGCTGTCAGTGTATAGGTAATGCACCTTCCCTTCCAGTATAGCAAGAGATACTGTGACCAATTCAGCCCACTGACTAGATGCCTGTACACCTGTTTGCCATAATATAATCCCTTGTAATGGAGCATATGCATCTGCTCTCCATTGTCTTTGTCCAGTTGCAGTGTGTGTTGCACTTCCGTCAGGAAACCAAGCATCTTTTTTGTGCTCTTTTATTAACAATTGAGCCAGCAGTGTGCCCAGGTGGCCAAGAAGGCCAATGGTATCCTGGTCTGCATCAGGAACAGTGTGGTCAGCAGGACGAGGGAAGTGATCCTTCCCCTGTACTTGGTACTGGTGACACTGCACCTCAAATACTGTGTTCAGTTTTGGGCCCCTCACTACAAAAAGTACATTGAGGTGCTGGAGCATGTCCAGAGAAGGGCAACAAAGCTAATGAAGGGTTTAGAGCACAAGTCTTGTGAGGAGAGGCTGAGAGAACTGAGGTTGTTTAGTCTGGAGAAAAGGAGACTGAGGGGAGACCTTATCTCCCTCTACAACTACCTGAAAGGAAGTTGTAATGAAGTGGGAGTTGGTCTCTTTTCCCTCATAGCTAGTGATAGGACAAGGGGTAATGGCCTCAAGTTACGCCAGGGCTGGTTTAAGTTGGATATTAGGAAAAATTTCTTTGCTATGAGAGTTGTCAAGGATTGGAACAGGCTGCCCAGGGAGGTGGTTGAGTCACCATCCCTGGAGGTGTTTAAAAGATGACTAGATGTCATGTTTAGGGATACGGTCTAATGGTGGACTTAGGGCTGGTTCAATGGTTGGACTCGATGATCTTAAAGGTCTTTTCCAGTCAAAGCCATTCTATGATTCTATTACAGATATAGAAAAAATAAAGGTAAAATTCTCTTTTAGAAATGTTAAAGCTGCTAATGAACCTATGCATAGCCCAGGGCCTATTTTAATTAAAGTTTGTTTTACCCACAAAAAGTACATATAGCAAAAGTACATCTATCTAAAAGTACATCTACTAAAGGTACAACCAAGCAACCAAACAACCAAGCCAGCGATCACCAACAATACCCCATTCCGTAAAGTGAATCAAGGATGAAAAATTTATTGCTTTAAAGTTTACTAGAGCCTTAAACCTTTGTTATATGAAACAGGCCCCTCAGCTTTTCTAGCCAAGTGTTTGACCCAAGGGCGTCGGAGGGTCTCTCCCTTTTAAGTTTGGGGTCTGTGGGGGACTATAGAGCCACCCCAGACCCAATTTCTGTCAACACTGTGCATGATTGGGAGTAGTGTCTGCTTATCTGCATCACATTGGTGTGGACAAATTCTTTTCATCCCGGCTTTTTTGGTGACAGTTCTATGATTCTATCTCACCATAAGGGGGAGTCTCCTCCACTGGAGATGTAGGAATATCTCCAAGGGGAAGAGTTTCCCCTAGCGTGGGCATATGATTAAATTACACGGTTCCTGGAAGAGTGGCATGTGGAGTGTTTACATGTGGTTTTTCTTGACAGAAATCATTGCTGTAAATAATGTTTCCATTTCTAATGTGTGGCTGCTTGAGATACCCCTGCATGGGCGCTAACAGAATCATGAGTACCCATAAGTACGGGTGTGTGTACAGTCATACTATCTTGGCCTATAATTCTCTCAGTTTCTTGTGGTGCCCAAACTACAGCTAATTTTTTTTTCCATGGGGGTATAAAGTATAGCAGAGCCTTGTAATGCCTTAGACCAAAATCCTACAGGTCCTTTCTAATTTTTTTGGCCCAGTCATCTGCCACAATCCCCAGGAGACTTTATCATCTAAAATCATTACTTCTATTTCAAAACGCTATCCTCACCTAGGAGTGTATATTTGTGCATGCTCAATAAAAGCATTTTTGCAGGCATCAAAGGCTTCTTGCTTTGTCCACTGCCAAGCAACTTTCTTCCTAGTTAGTTTCTGCAGGGGGCGCATTAATACTGCCAGATGTGGGATAAAGTTTCTCCACTACCCTAAAAGTCCCCAAAAGGTCTGTACCAACCATGGTTGGTACAGGAAATTGCTGGACTGTTTGCGGTACCTTACTGGTATTTCTCTAATCTGCCCATGCCAAACTATTCCCCAAAATTGTACAGTAGTACTAGGGCCATGTTGTTGTTGTTGTTGTCTACGAGGGCGTTGTTGTTGTTGTTGTTGTTGTTGCTATTATTATTATTAATTATTGCTCAGTCTTGTTCCTGTAAATGCACTTTCAGGGATTCAGCAGCTGCTTCAGTTTCTTGCTGTGACGGTACCCGACCATATTGCTACATCAGTTGCTATCATTTGGTGGCAATATGGAGAGACTGTGTTTGTATCCCTGAGGCAACACTTGGAAAGTATATTGCTTTTGTTGCCAGGTAAAGGCAAACTGGTCTTGGCTTCTGAAGCAATGGCTTTTGAAAAGAAAGCATTAGCAAGATCTATCACCACCTTCCAGGATTGTAAATTTTTGCTGATTTTTTCTATAAGAGTAGCCATGTCTGGTACTGTAACTGCAAGTGGGGAGGAGGGGGCAACTTTATTCAATTCTCTATAATCTACAGTCATTCTCCAAGTTCCATCTGGTTTTTGAACAGGCCAAATGGAATTATTAAAAGCAGTCACAGTCTCCCTAACAATTCCCACTAGTTGAAGTGCCTGAATGGTCTAAGTAATTTCCTCCTCCCACCCTGGAATGCGGTATTGTTTTACAATTACTTCCTTGGTAGGCATGGGCAGCACAACAGGATCCCACTTTGGGAATCCACACCAGACAGTTATAAATCGAATGGCAAATCCCACTTGAAGTCCTGAATCAGAAGCGATAATTTAAAAAGTTTCAACTGTTTGTCCTGCCAGTACATCAATATCCAATATATATACTCTTTAACTGGGGCAATTAACTGGTAAATGGCATGGCATTACCTATTGTTAAGGTAACCTTAGCTCGGAGGGCAGGGGTCGGATTTCCTCCCAATCCACGGACCTGTGATGTGGCTTCTTTATTATCAATATTACTATGTAATACAGTAACCTTGGCTCCAGTATCCACCAGAGCTAATACTGCAAAATCCTTATAGACCATCACTCTGCACTTAATGAAACATAAGGGAGATGGTCTCCCTCACAGTAAGAGGCTACAGTGGCAGCAATCTCAGGGGACCTGCCAAAACTTCATTTCTGCTGTTTTGGTAGTTGCCAGGTAGTGCCTTGAAGTGGCAGGTGGGGTGGAGGGTGGGCACAGAGATGATGGTGGAGCTAGGAGTGGTCGGCGTTTTTTTGGTAAATGCTAACTTTTGCCATTGGTGAAACATTTCTGATGTTGTGATCCTATCTATTTCTGATCGTGGAAAACCAGCTTGTACAAGATCATTCCACATGTGTTTCCTCGTCACCTGTTGACCTGGTTTTGCTAGGACTGAATTGTAGGATTCCCTTTTAATGTTTCAGGGAAGCTAGACTACTTTAAATGAACACAATTTGGAGCTTTGGCAACAATGAAATTGTTTTCCTTATGAAGTAGATAAGGTCACTGTTTTAATTTTGCTGGCAGATATTTACATTTTTCAAGGCTCTGCCTGTACCTGTGGTTATCACAGAATCACAGAACATTAGGGTTTGGA
>NW_010186148.1:0-763 GCF_000695765.1 Mesitornis unicolor
GAGGAAAATTGCCTATCACTAAATGTTCTTAAATAATCCTTGGGGTTTTTGCAAGGCTTAATTCATTTGCCTTAGCAAGAAAGAGGTTTTTAATCAATAAAAGACAGGCTGCCTTCTCTTGTTGTCTTTATTTAGGAAAATATCAATCAAAACCTTCAGATGCTTCCAAAAACCCAGTGATTTAAGGTCTACTAAACTTAGTTGTGTCAAGGCAGAAAGTCAAGTGGTGGTTCTCAGGGCACTGCAAATATTTACCTTGGAGCTGAAGCCCCCCTTGAACACTGCTGAAAACACAAAGAGGGAAGTGCTCCCTTTCCTCAACCACCCTTTTAAACAGCCACCAGCCCTCCTTCCTGGAGCTACTTTCAGTGGCAACACCTGGCGTGAACGCACACCCCACAGTCGCATACTCTTCAAGTGCTTCCCTGCTCAGTGACTTGACTTTGCCATTTGCCACGGCAAAAAGCAGTATGTTGCAAACACACTTTCTAAATTTATTTTTAACATGGGTTTTGCAAATGGCAGGACAAGGACCAGCGTCGCAGAGCTGCCATCGGGATGTGCTGTTTCCCATCCACTCCTGCCTCTCGTTGAAGTATCTCCTCTGCTCCTGTATGGCTCGTTCCAGCAAGGGCACGTTCATCCCTTCCACACACGTCAATATTCGTGCCTTTACCACAGAACCCTCACCTGGGAACAGGAACAGGAATTTTCTGTAGCAAGAACAACAGGCGGAGCAGCTCAGAGGCAACCAGACAGGTTC
>NW_010186149.1:0-8712 GCF_000695765.1 Mesitornis unicolor
TTAAGCTTTTCTAAACAATAATCTTAAATTTAAAACAAAAGTATCCTCAAAATCCTTTGGAATATGAATACCCACATTTGTATAGCTCAAGACAAGTGGCTACAGCAACAGTGCCATGCTTAAAATTATTCTCTTCTACTAGTTTTCAGCCTTGAACATGAGGCACAAAATGAAAATTGGGCAGTTTAACCAAATTTATCCTAAGAGCCATGGATCAGGAAGCTGACAAACTTTTGAGTCCATATTTATAGCAGCCAGGGGAAGCCTCCCTTGACCTACAAGGATGGAAAGGCTCAAATAAAACCCCTCTGTGATGCCAGTTAACCATACAGAGTTTGTGTAGGCAGCCACCTAGACAGAAAGTAAAAGAAAAATAGAGGAAAGGGCAGCAAAGAACACGAGGCAGAGGTGAGACAGGCTGCACTGCAGGCTCTGCAATCTGAGCAGCATCTTTGCACAAGTCATTTTCTCTGCCATGTCAACTTCCTTCCCCATGTAACAAGGCAAGTGATACTTCCTCAGCTCTGCAAATTACTTGGCACTGAAAGTAGGCTGTACTGGATCCAGCAGCTAAACACAGCACATCTAACAAAGTTACAAATGTTGACACCAAGTATTTTACCAACTATTACATAGTTTCTATAATTTTTATCTTATTACAGTGTTTCAAAGAGGTTTTGCAAGCCAGAAGTTGAACAGTAGTTTACTTACAGCCGTCTTATTTCCAATTGAATAGCAATAAAAGAAAAATGGGGGCTTACGATTAATTCTTGATGTTTTATGATCATAACCAAAAGTTAAAAGCACTCAGATGATCAAAAGTATGAAGACTACGAGAAAAACACAGCTTTCTTGCAAGTATTAGTTTCAAAAATGCTGTAATGGGAAACTAAGTCGATTGGTCCCTACATGATTTACAAAAATCTGTTTCCTAGGAATTCCTGTGTGTGTTCCCTTATTACATCTGTTTCACCTTCCCCCTGCATTTTAACAAATACTGCAAACTTCTGTGATTTTTCTAATTGTGTTTAAACGACAATACTCTTTCTAGAGGAAAAAAAAAAAAGCTTCCAAGATTGAGAAAAGCCCACATTTAAAAAGTGAGAATTATAACAAGCTTGAAAGTTGTTTCAGAAAGGAAAGGAAACTTAGTTGGGGTTTTTTTTAATTATTTTGATGTTTTCAGACATGCCACAGAATCAGCAACTTACCTGTCTGCCATCTGAGGTATAACAAAGTGCTGTCCATTTTTATGCTCTAGGGTTGAAAACAAATTGCACTTTAATCGGTTGTTACTGGACTACGGTTTGCAATGCTGTCAGGATATACAGCTTGTGCTCAGTTTTACTAAAAGACATAGTAGTGAGAAACCCAAGAACATAAGCAACACACAAACACAGGATAATTTATCTTGCACATAATTCATCCATTTCCAGTTACAGGAAACTGGAAAGGCTTAAAAGAAGGTTCTTACCACAATTTCCTGGTGTTATCAAAGACTGCAATTAAGGCTTAACAACCGTATTAAAATTCCATTAAAAAAACAGTTCTAATGTAGGTGCCTTTATGGCACTTAATGGCTAAAAATTTTTAGGCTTGTTTGTGTTCCAAAGGTACTCACTTAATTGAATACTGCCCTGCTTTTGCATTTCAATGAGAAGAAACTACTTAGAAGAGTTTCTACAATATCTCCTGCAGACTTTACAAGAGTCACAAAATCTGTATTTCCCTGGCAATTCACTCCTTGAAGTTAAAGAGGAGTGAAAGTTAGAGAAGTTAAAGAGTACTCATCTGATCTTATATGTAGGTTTCTCCCTATTTTCACAGGTATTACATTTATAGAACACGTATTTGTGGAAAAACAGAGAGGAACTTATTTTTTAATGTAGGCATACTTAAAACCCTGTGGTTTTATCTGAATTTTAAATGCATTATCACTAATCTCACATCTTCTTCGTTCTTTAAGTTTCTCCTGCATCCTTCCTATAATGTCAGAATATTCAAAGTGTATATAAAAAGCACAGTAACACTGACACGAACATTACGTACCATAGTTCAAACTGTCCTACAATTAACATTGAAAAATCTCGGAGTGTAGTTTTTTCTACTTACCTGGTTTCCTGCCACAGAGATAGAAAGCCAACCTGTCTGTGAGTTCATACTGAATTTCCACCAGGCGCTCTGCCAGTTCATGGTGCCCACCTTGTCTGGTTTACACACACAAAAAAGTTACATTAATTATTCATTTTGAGACATATTAAAAAATTTTAAAACGGTCAAAGATACAGATTTAGTACAAGCCATTGTTCAACACTGCACGGTTGAGAGCATCAACACAGCACAAACTCTCAGCAGGATTTTAAACGGTATATTCCAGCAGGCAAAAAAAACAGAGATGAACTTTTATGAACTCCCCAACATGAATCAATGAAAACTCGGAAAAGCTTTGCCTAATGCTTTGCTGTTAAAAAAACAAGACAAAACAAAACAGATGATGTAGTCTATTTTGAATAAGTTACTTACAATTTTCTAGACTGTTTCTAAGCTCATGCAGCAAGCTCACCAAACTTCACATTTGATTACTAGCATCGAGAAAAAGAAATATTCTGGCATACTGTGTTTTGCAACCAAGTGAACTTCTTCAGTCTTCAGGCTCCATGTATGGCCAAAGGCAATCAGAGCAATGAATATGTTCAATTTACACAAATGTGCAGCGTCTAGTTGATTACGAATGTCCAATTTTGCATAGAAACAAACCTTCAGTGCTGTGCTCCAAGTCTCATCACTGCACAACTGACCAGCAGAGCACTCATCTTTAATCTTTCCTGACATGAATGCTTTTCCAAAGGTGGGCTTTCCTGCGGGTACAGTTCTGGGACTGGATGCACCTCGCAGTTCACTGCCACTGAAAATGTTTGTCTGGAGCATCCAGGAGAAAACAGCCTAGGAAATTCTGAAAACGCTTATTTATACTCTTTATGCACCCATGATTTCCGGAAAAAGTATTTATATAGCATCCAACAGTCAAATCATTTTCAGGACAGAAATATATCAAAAGCAGGTTCACCATGCAATTTGTGAACATCAGTTACTACACAAGAGCATCACATGTATCAGAACCTTCTACCTTGCATAGTCAACTGGAGTTTTCCCATTGGAATCTTGCGTACCAGGATCAGCACCATAAACAGCTAATAATTCTGCTTGTAAAGTCTGTCCTGCCTTAGCAGCAACATGGAGTGGGGTGTTTCCTTTCTCCTACAAGTCAGTAAGAAAACAAGCACATCACTCTACTTAATCAACAGGTCTGAGTAGAAGACTGAAATAAAACGTGCATCAGCTGAAATTAGTGTAAGTATTACAAACTAAGAAGTGATAGCATATCAAAGTAATGAAAAAAGTGTTCATACGGGATGAAAGAAGTTGGCTTGAGCTCCTAAGGAGAGCAATCGCAAACACGTCTCCAGATTCCCTGTCCTTACACTGGAATGGAGTTGCTGAAAAAGAAGCAGAGTTGTACTTAATACAGCAACAATAACTGTGATTCAGCATTCATTTGTTGAGCTGTGCTTTTAGAAACAGGTAGGCAAGAATTCTTGCTGCAGCTCCTTTGTGTATACGTTTTCCTCCAAGTGAACCTAAACTCTATTCATTTACATAACAGTGCTGAAGAGCAGCAATAGTTGTCTTGTTTCAAAAAGAACTAATTTAATTCAGTCAGATTTCAGTGCTGCTACACACAAGCTGTAGCTTCTGCAGACTGCCCAAAAAAACATACTAACCTTACTGAGATCTTTGGCTGTAACACTGTCATCTTCACGGCATGGCAGGCGATGAACAAATGCTAACATTTGATATTTAGCTCTGATGAATTCTGCTTTATTGGGACTGTAAAGAGAAACCCAAGCAACAGAAGGGCATGAAAACAAATATTAATGCTTTCACAGTAACAGGTGTCAATTTTCTGTTTTCCAGAGCAAGTGAAGATTGCGTTAGATCTTTGCATGCTACTAGTAGCAAAGTTAGAGAAAGGTTTTCATGAAAAATAACAACCCAGTGCAGATTGTCTAACTAAACAGAGCATACTTTTGTTAAACATCAGAACATCTGCAGAATCTAGAACTTCAAATTATGCCAACTTAAGATCCATACTTAGTATATGCAGTTATTTACATTTTAAAATGAAGCACTATATTCATGACAGAAGAAGTCTTCTCTCAGTTTTTTTTTAATTCATCAACCAAACTCAATCTCGTTAGCAGCACTCAGTTAACTGAAGCACATGGCATCAAAAGTCTTTTGATCCAAGTACAAATAAAGGTCCTCACTAGTCAAAACTATAGATCAGGAAACAACAGTTCAGAGAATTCAAGCACTGTATTTTCACTTTTGCAATACATTTTAAAAAATTAACCATTGGAAGTTTTTAAAAATAAATAAAAAGAGTGAACAAATAACTAGTTCACTCCTGTTCTCTTCTAGCAACAAAATATATGCAGGTTTCCATAGATACATTGCTGCCTCTGTCACTGCCGAATAAAATAATCACGCTTCTACAAAAACACAAGTTCTGTAACTTTTCACTTACTGCACTTTATCCTGTGGGCCAGCTTTGCGCCTTCCACTCATAACAGAGGCAGGGTCCAGCAAGGAATGTTCCCATATGGAGTTAGCACCATTATTATACAGTGTTTCAACCATCTGAAATCCAAAATGTATACAAACAGGCAGTAAAGAAATTTTGCTTCTAGCTGCACAGACTAATGAATTAAAAGCCTACAATTATTTTCAAGCGGACAGCAAGCCAACAGAGATTCATATTCTGTGTGCCAGCACTCACATCCTGCCGGGATATCAGGACCAGGCACACACCTAGGAGGTTATTACGTGAAATGCAATAAAAACGCCCTTAAAATTCTCTACTCATCCCAACAACTTCTCTACTGAAGAGAGAGGCTTGCTATGTATTGAAAATTTAGGTTGAAGCAGATGCACTGCAGAAGTCTGAAAGAAAAGTTGAAGGGGACCTTCCAAAACAAAGGTATCAAAAAGGCATAGACAATTCCAATTTTAGTGGTCCATCATGGCAGAACAAGAGAAATAAAAGGAAACTAACTTGGAAAAAGCAAGCTTGAAAGGACCACCCCTCTCAAACAAAAGCTTAGCGATTTAAATCCCATTAAAAAATGTTAAAAAAAATACTGTATCTAGTTTTGATGAAGGCAGACACGGTTTTACTTTTTACCTGCAGCAGTGTCGGAGGCCATGGCGTGTGCTTGAGATGTCTCACTTGAGAGATGTGACGCCCCAAACTTCGATGAACACTACAGCACTCATCACAGATCAGAATCCCCCTGTTTATAGATGCCCAACAAGGATCTGAAAAAGAATACATTAATTGTATTTAAATGTTATAACCTTGCTGGGCCCCTGGATGCTGGGGAATAACAGCCCCTGCACTCCCTGGGGATGGAGGAGTCCCAGGACAGCAAGGAGACCTCCAGTGGAAACTCTGAAAAAGGCCCCACTGTTTGCAGTTCTTCCCATGAAAATACTTCCTTTTGTAAGCTTAACAGGATCCTAAATTTATCACCTTCTTGAAGTGCTTGTTTGCCATTTAGTGGAGTCCTACAAAAATATTTCTAAGAAAAGTTCTACCAGTTCTGTTGAAAAACTCCGAAGACTATAAATGAAAAGTGGCAAGAGTAGCCATGCTTTTTTACATACTACTCAGTCTTCAGTTCTATATAATTTACAATGGCTTTTAATTTCCATTTTAAATAATAAAAACACTCAAGAGTGTCATATTAAAAAAAAGAGCAAGACCTATGTATCAAGTTAAAGCTCAGTAAAATCAAAAACTGTCAGTCAAATAAACTAACTCTGAACAAAGCCAAACTGAAGCCACCTCATAAGCAAACCAGAAAGACAACTGATGGAAGATGAAGTAGCAAATAATATACACTAGTTAGTGTGTAGCTTTGAACATTAGAAAGTATAAAAACAGAGTAGGAATGTCTTCAGAAGAAACTCCAGTTTTCTGTCAGTGACACATGAGACTCAAGGTGCAGAGAGCCCTGCAGGAACAAGCAGTGGAACAGCGGTATCTTCAGATCTACCACATCCCAGGAAAAAGAAAGAATTATTCAAGATCTCTTCTATTTTTGAAAATTCTTCTTAATTTCAAATCCAGGGACGAGTTTGAGGCTAAATAAGTGGGTACAACATAAGCCTGGTATCTGATAAGAGATCTCCTGCTTCCTGTCAGAATACATCTAAGCAATTGCGCATTATAAAAAAGTCTTCTCTGACTCATGTAATAAATTTACTGAATCTGTGAAACACGAGATCTGATCATAGCTGTGGTTTTCAAGCAGAGCTGATGTTGTGCATGTGCTGAAGGCAGTGTAGGCAAACCTGTTCAAGCCACGGGCCATGAGGGATGGGAGCACCCATTCACAGATGATAACTATCACAGCCCAGAGCCAAATGAAAGCATATGTTTTAGAAAAAAGCCTAACCTAATTTAAAAAACCCAACAAATTAATGACAAGCACGCAACCTCCTTATTAATCACTCCATTATTTTAACAACTTTCACTACCAAGGAGAAAAAAGAACCAACAATGGAATGAGATGCATTAGCACTAACCTAACAACCCAAGACTGGAGGCAGCCTTCCAGGTTAATGAGTCTGGTCCCGTCTCATTACAGGCAACCTTACCACACACCCATTCATAAATTAACAGGATTCTTCTGAAAGCCATTGCATTTCTTGTTTCAATCACCAGATACAGCTGCTCGTGAACCTCACTCTGTTCTGACTAGCACTCACCATCAGGTTTCCTCCTTTCCACTCATCTCAATACATAACATAACCAGCTCCAAACAGTGGCCATTTAGGCACGGTAACATCAGCTGCTGTTTATTTGGTCATTTTACAGCAGAAACAGGACTTTAAAGTTCTTCTGAAGAAAAAAAGCTGTGGCCTTGCTTGTAAATTCTACTTAAAACCGACAGATAATCCAAAGAAACAGAGAGCACCCTGTCAGGTTATGGGAGAATTGATACTTCAGATTTAAATTTAATTTCATGACATTTCTGTGCTAGAATTTATTTAAAGAATTTTTGAAAGAGATACAGTTACGGACCCAGCTAAAACATGCTTAAGGTGATACCCAACCCAACAGGGGAAAAGTAGAAAGAGAGGTCAAATCTGGTTTCAGGAACATGGCAGGGCGATTCAAAACAGGAAGAGTGTGATGAAGACAAGCCTCAAGCGTGAGCAGTGAGCTCCTGCCTGAAAATAGGAAGTGTACCAGAAAAGTACACATAAAATCACCTCACATAAAAGAAAACTGTTCATAATTTGCGATAGAAACAAGGCGTATATCGATGAAGTTCAAGGGGCAAGTACAGATTATTCCAGCAGTCAGGCACCCTGCGTTTGCTGCTCCTGGTGAGGGTGAAAAGGCCGCAGTCCTCCCAGGTCTCCTCTCAAAAAGGAGACAAATTCTCTCTGGTTTAAGGTAAAGAAGGGTTTGATTTTTTTTTTTAAGAAAGGATTAAGTTAAGATTTCTTTATATATAGAGAGAGATAAGCCAGCAGATTTCTTTTTGTCAAGACACAAAATAAAAGGCCTGTTTACAAAATTACCCTAATAGTCATTCTGATACACTGCATGGTCCTGACGAGCTTAACGAATACAAACACAGTAACACAACTTTATCTCAGAGTCCTAACACCACTGATGTTTAAAATCATAGATACGCTACTTTGTACGAGATAGGAACAACTGCCTACATGAGATATGCAAGCTCCATTTATCATGAAAATAAAATTCTGTGAAGATAAAAGTAACTCCCTGGAAGTTAATATGGGATTTTAAATACTTTTTTAAAACAGAAGTCCCATTTTACTAAAGTTATTATCCCCTCTCTGACATCATACCTTCTGGCATCCAAATGCTATCTATATCACAGTGTTTTAATTCATTTCAGTGTGTGCCTAAGTAATTATATTGGAGGAACGGGAACACAAACAACAAAAACTGCATCACCCCGAGAAGGAAAACCAAGCATTCACAGTTGCTAAAAAAAAGTAAACTGGACAGTTGTAAAAATATAAAACCAACAGAACTACAGATGGTCAGAAAGAGATGTAGCTGGTTTTCTAAAAACACGATCAATAAGGTCCCAAACTCACCTGCAATATAAGACAGACGATGTGCATGCCCGGACAGAGCATGTGGTGCTCACTGAACATTTCCTATCTGGGTCTGTTGGACACTTCAGAACCCTTTTTCTTTACAAGCTTGGGAGAGGCCGCGGGGTTAAGTTTACATTTTACTTGCCCTTGACTCGCAGAATAAGGGATGTCCCCAAAGTCTCTCATCTTCACAAGTCCCCAAAACGGTCACTGTCCCCCGCAGTGACATAGCCCACTCCCTCCTCCCACCTTCTTGCTCCACTTCTGCACCCCAGCCTCCCTCCTCTGGCAGCGGAGCTCTGGCCCCTCAGCGCGGCCACGGCCTCAAGGGGCAAGACAGTGGTAACGGCCGGGTTACCCGTGCTTAAAACTAAAATTACAGCAAACCGGAGAGAGGGTCGTACTGCTCGGGACGAGAACGGCTCCTTCAGAAAGAGGCCGAATCGGACAAAACCCCTCAAAACGCATCCAAACCCGGTAAAACCGGCTCCTCGCCGACGAGGG
>NW_010186150.1:0-2979 GCF_000695765.1 Mesitornis unicolor
ATTTCCTGCACAGCTCACCTCTGCTGCTGCAAGCGCCCTGCAGTGCCCAGCTGCCTAAACCAGGCAGGGCCACGGAAACACAGGTGGGGCTCTGGCAGGTACTGAGAGCTGCTGACTGCAGCCCCCAGAGCACCACCCAGCAGCGAGAGAAGCCTCGCTCGACCCTCCAGACCTCGCAGACACGGTCGGCAGGAGTCCAGGCACGAGGCAGACTGGGCCAGGCTCTGCCGGCACCTGAAGTTAAGCAGCGAAGGACGCTGCTTATCACAGTGCATCGCCTGGTGATGTCACAGTCCAGGACTCGCTGACCTCACCATCCGCAACTCAGTGACATCACTGCCTGACCTCACGGGGTTCTTTTCTCCCTGTGATGAGTCCTGTCTTTTGCCGGTGACCTTTGAATTGGTGAGAAGCCCTTCCGGTCCTTATTTTGACTAGCCCCCTTTTTGGGGCATCGTGGTGCTCAGTTACGCACTGGGCCTAAACCACGACAGCCACTTATTTCTATGAATTTTGTATAAGTGTCTAGATTAGCATTAATAAAACAGTTACCATTTAGGAAAACCTGTATGCCTTTGCATACATGTCATGGGTCCTGATTTTGTCAGAGACGGTCTGAGACGCTGTGTTCATAGTTTTCCACCAAATCCAGTGGGAAGCTGGCTTTCAGCGCTAGCACAGGCTCCATCTAGTATTAGCTGATAGACTCTCAACTTTCTTCTTTGAAAAGTAAGTAGTGTCTGCTCTGTCCCTGTCACCATGTGTTGCTGCTGCTTTGAGAAAACACAACTTTTGTGTTGGACATCTGTTTGCCACTGCTCAGCAAAAATGCACCTCTTAACTCTCAGTCTGAAGTGAGACAGCTTCACGTAAGAAAGAAGTTTTCCAGCCTCACGGCCTTTTCAGAGTGGCAGTTACCTCAAACCTGAAGTATTTATGGGGGAAAAGCTGCTCTTGGGTAGGGACTTGGGTATTTTGTTGTCTAGTTGAAAGCAAGTATTGTTTAAACATAAGGTGCTCATCTCCTTTTAAAAAATAAACACATCTAAGACCAAATAGTCTAACACTGTTTTGGCTGTAATTACAGTAAAATGGAAGCATAAGAAAGTCAGAAACAAAGCCTTTTTTTCTATTAGAGTACCTAGAATCTGTCCGTTTCAGTGTAAAAGCCAGTGCTATTCTCCTTAGAGGTACGTTACCGATTTTAATTGTGTTTTGCAATAAAAGAGGCTGGATGCATGTTTTTGCCAGGGACGCGTTCTTGTGAGCCTGCGCATCTGTATCGAAGCTGCACAAATGAACAGGAGAGCCGTACCTTGTGGGGTTTTTTAGATAAAACTCTTCCTGGGACAGCTTGCCTTGTGCTGTGCAGAGAACTGACAGTCGTGGAGGTGAACGCCAACCTGGAGCCTATCCCAGCTTCTGCGGAAGGTCACATCTTGGGATTGTTATCCCAGCTGGTAGCTCACAACCTTTGATTTCGTTAGGAAAAGGAAAACTCTTATTTTCACAGACATTTCAGGCTGATGCATTTGTCACCTCTGTTGAAGACTTAACGTCATTGCCCATTTTGAGACCAAGCTGGTGAACTGACTGTGAAGGGAAGGAATCCACTCGATTTACGTACCATCAGCATTAACCTTTTCAGAAAAGCAGAAACAAATGAATATATGCACAGAGGTACTAGTGTGATCTGTGAGGGGAAAAGCTAACATTCAGTTTAGCACTTTTCTACTTATTTAAGATTTGTATTAAAAATAAAACACAACACATTATTCTCTCCCCTATATTCACTGGAGCAAGAGCTAACATTCATCAGCACTCTCAAAGTGCCAAGAAGATGGCTAATAATCCACTTCTTTGTTCTTTCCAGCAGCCGTGCAAGATGTTACAGCCTTAGAAATAAACTTCCAAAAATTATGAAATGTTCTCTGATTAGTAGGGATTAATGTGAATCAGGAGTTTAAGAGCCAGCAAACAGTTTGCACTGCAAAATGTCTTCAAAGGGAACCTGGTGTCTGAAAAAAAAGACATGGTAAGTGATGTTCCTTGCGGGAAGATCCTCCAGCCTCTGAGCCCTGGGAGGTATCTGGTTTGTTTTCACCCATTCCTCCGGGTGTTCACAGAGACCTTGGGATGTCAGTTCCCAAACTGCGTGTCAGACCTGGAGGATCGACTTCATTTTGAGGACATAGCCCTCGGGATCCTGGCTTAGTGGTGCGAGCGTCCCAAGCCTTGCTCTCTTGCATGGGCTGTGCAAAGAACATGCACCACAGCTCACAGTCTCATAGTCCTGAGAACTAATGAACGATGACTGAGACAGCGAACGCTTCACAGTACATTAGTCATTTCAGTAGGCATGGCACACACCTTCTACAGGGTGTGTAACACAAACGTTAATTTTACAGTTAACCAGGAAAGGAATGTCGTACTTTTCTCCTGTGGGACAGGCACCACATGGAAGTGGAGAGGAAGGCTGGGAGGAATCCTCTGCTACGTCCCAGACGATGAGCAGCAAAGACTGCATGGGATGAACTGACTACTTCTGAATTTCTGACATGTTCTCATAAAGGACACGCAAGCCAGCTGGCTTCTCCATTTCTTTTGGGGTTTTGCGGGTGTTTCTGTGCTTTACTATTCCCATTAAACATGTGCTTTTACTTCAGCTGCAAAAGGAGTTAACCATGCAAGTAATAATTGTTAATGTTAATTAGACTGTTGACTTTTGAAATATTAGATGCTATTCATTTCTTCTGTGAATTGGGCAGACTTTTGCAAAGAAGTTTAGGGAAAAGAGCACAGAGTTGATACCTGTTATTTCCGGCTGAGATTGTAACATTGGTCAGAATTTTATCTTATTATCGTAAGGCCTCTGTGCTAAAAAATGACTCTCTTTAACATTTGACTGCAAAAAAGCAAGCCTTAGTTTCAGGTTCTCAAAATGCCAGTGGACTTAAGAGCAGTGTTGTTTGTGTGATG
>NW_010186151.1:0-8156 GCF_000695765.1 Mesitornis unicolor
GGGACAGGGCTGCGGGCACCGGCCTTTGCCAGAGCAAAGTTTAAGCACAAAAAGGGGGCTGGATCCCCCTCTGACCCCGTTCAATGGAGACGTTTTAAGCACAAACCGCTAAGAAAAGGTACCGTTGTTAATTAGAACCCGAGGAAAATACTACACCAGCCATCCCCCACACCCAAAGCAAACACATTTTGTGCCATCTTTATTAATATTGCATGGTCCTGTGATCAAAAATTCTTTTTCTTGCCAGGAGTGTCACTGTTCCACTCTCCCTTCCCCCCAATCTAATTGCATACAAATATTTTTATTATATATTTGATAAGGAAGCATGACACACATCCAAGCAAATTAAGGCCAAAAATATCACTGCTGTGGCTCAGGTGAAATTGCTGCTGTCCTATTTCAAACAGATCTGTTCAAAAAGAAATTGGAAAACAAAGGCAACGCTTGAATTAAAGGTAAGTTGCAGAAGGAGCAACTTTTGGTCACACAGACCCCCCAGTGCTCCCACAAACTGTCCTGCGTGGGACCACAGGAATTGGTGGGGTTTTATTCACCACAAGGCAGGGGGGAGAGGGAAGGAAAGGACAAAACCCCATGGTGAAAGCTGGGGTGCAGGGCTGCTACTGGGGACACAAACTGCAGCAGTGGAGCTGAAAACAATAAAGATGAGAGCTGACACCACTGAAGAACGTCACCATGGGACTGCTACAGTACCACAGACAAGAACAACTGACCAGTTTGTGTGACTGTGGCTGTAGGACAATCATCCCTGTGGAAGTCAAACATGGTACATCCCTAGCCAAGACACTACATTGCATAGTGCACAAAATACCTCTGGAAAGCTCTTTGTTCTCCATCTCCCTTTCTGTTGGAAATAAACTCAATTTCCACCAGGTGCCAAGTCCGTAGCAGTCAGAACACAGCATTTGTTCCCGTCCACATTTTACACTTGGCCAGTTGCATCAAGTTCACTCTTCCCCAGCTCCACAGATTCCAACGTGTGCACATTTCTCCAGTTTGAGGGGACTCCGGTACTGCCAAAATGTTTTGAAATCGCCAACTGATAAATTCCGGGAAAATGCAGTAGGATTAGTTATATATATACACCTAAGAACAAGGCTCATCAGTTGGTCCTCCTGCAGGCTAGCTTTGTTCTCTTTTCAGGAGGAAACAAATAATTAAAGCAAAAGGATTCTGTAAACAGAATTTTAAGAGAAAAAAAATCAATATCCCAGACCATCACATCAGAAGATCTCTTATTCCCTTTCCATCATGCATTTGCAAGACTTCAGCTCACAATGAAGAGCAGAGCTGCAAAGGCAGGGAGCAAATATATGAAAAATACAGTTGGTTTTGTTTTTGTTTTTTTTTCCAACAGCTTTTTAGGTCATTCTCCACATTGAAAGTGCTCCGAGGGAAAAAAAAATAATTATCAAAACTCAAGGACCAGGAGTGGGAAGCGACACAGGAAAGTTTTGCATGTCAGAGCATCTCGCACGCTGCCTTCAAAGTCCTGGCAGGTCAGCAACACAGCCCTGGTTTCCAGCACATCCAGAACAGCCACTTTTGCTCCAAGCCCCACCAATTACCTATTTCTGCCTGTGCCACCGAGTCAGTGCTTGCTGCTTTAGACAAAAATACCAAGTTCTCAGGTCTTAATGCAATTATGGTGGGGAAGAGGAGAGCGAAAGCAGAAAAAAGGGCAACAGCTGATGACTTCAATCAGTGCCCTTGGAAGCAGAAATAAGCAGAATATTCCACAAAGATGTGGCGATGCACACGGCAGTTTCTGAGCTGGTGAAATGCAGCTCCAGATCAAATTGCACGTCCTTGAAGCACACTGATAACGTACAGCACCTTACGGAAACAAAGCTCTACAGATGCTCTGGCACATTGTGCCACTGAATTTCTACAAATGGAGTTTATTTACAGAGCAAGGGGGATGCCACAGGGAGAGCCAGAATCCACCTTTGGTATCAGGGTGCAAGCAGGAGTGAAAGAGAAGTCAGGAATCCAGCCAGAGAGGATTAATGGAGGAAAATGAAGAAAACTTAATGGAGAAGCTGAAAACGCTGCACAGAAGACCTTTGTTCTTCCCCAGCACCTCCAGGGTCACACTTTACAATGAGCAATTGCTGCTTTCTGACAGAGTCCAAATTCCACATCTGGGATTCTCCATTTCCTACAAACTAAAGTTTAACGTTTGCTGCTGCTGCTGCTGCTGCCAGAGACGCTGAACAGAAAGCAAACGGGAGAAAAACCAACCCCAAGCACCTTTCCTGGATCACAGCAGCCACGTTCCTGGGCAGCAGGAAAGTGCCCATGGGAGGCACAGACAGAGTCTGCAACTGAGAGTCTCCACTCGTCTTCAGCTCTGCTCACCAGATAAACATGCTTGGATAAATGTGCTTCCCACACCTCCGCATCTCAGCTTACATCGCACTCGGTGCCATTGAGCTGGTTGCTAAAGAGATTTCTAGTCTTCAACCACATTAACTTATTAAGCACACAGCACTTTACAACCATGAAGTAAATTCTTCTAGCTAGAACATGTCAATACCCTCATAATTTTCAATAAGCCACACAGCTACAGCCTGAAGGGGCGGGGGGGAATAAATCCCCTTCTCCAGCCTGGATGCTCAGCAGAATGTTCCAGCTGAGTTTGCAAAGGTGCTTTCAGGTCTCTCTCTCTCCTCAAGTGCAACATAGGAATTTTCAGCCAGGTGATTACATTTTGTTTCTTATTTGATGCATGACCTTGGAGTAACCCACCTGTGATTGCACTAAATCAGAATTCCCATCACCTGTAAGCCAGATCACAGGAGAGGGAGCAGCACTGGTGCCTGCTCTCAGGAGCAGGTGAAACGATGGCTGCTTCATTGTGCAGCTTTTGCAAATAAAAACACACCTGAGATGGCACTAGAGTCTGATAGAATGTACCACTGCCACGCTGAACAAATATAATGATAAAAGGAGAATAAATGCATCTAAAGCATTGATGTATATCATAGAGAACATTAGACACACCAGTTGGCTCTAATAAAAGTATTCACTGTGTACAACAGGTAAATAATTCAGGAGCAAGCAAGAACATCCAACTGTAACAACAAATAAATAGTGAAATTACGTGAGGTGCTTTCAATGGGCTCAGTTGTGGTGACACAGAAGCCAATTTAAAAAAAAAATCCTACTTGCTTTTAGCATATTTCAACATTTATACTTCTCCTTCTCTCAATAAGAGTACCCTAAACCAATGGGATCTGAAAAACGATCCAAGCCACCTGGAAGAGCTGGGGTTGTGAGGAGGTTGTGATGCTGCCTGCCTTGATTCAGCAATACCTGTGAGCCACAATCTCATTATACACAGAAATAACGGGGGGAAAGCCTTTGACCTCCAAGTGCATTCCACTGAATTGGGGGTTTCATTTCATGGCATCAAAATAAAGAAATGGCCCCTGCTGACATCGTGCAGGGAAAAGAGGAAGTCTGGGCTCAAACGTCCTTTGAGTTGCCATAGCATCTGCTATACAGGCATTAGGATACAACATGTATGCACGATGGCAATTAATCATCCAGCCACAGCCCGCATGTAAGCCTTCCGTGAATAGTTTAATTTTCAGCTGTGTTTTACAGTCTCTCCAGTGGCATTCCAGGAACCGAGAGTACACAGGGGCTAAACCCATCATCCAAGCGTTTTGAGTGCCAGGTTTTAATTTTCGTGCACGGCTGCTCACGCTGGGTTTGCAGCTCTGCACCGGGACATCTTGTGGCTGAATCCTTTACTGCACACGGACACACAGCTCAACGTATCATTTAGATTTCCTGTCAGAAACCTCATTTCTACTTCTCTAAAGCTCTGTAAGACTTAGAGAGCATCTCAGGATTTCTGCACTGTTCTGTTCTGCAGTACAACCCCAACTCTTTCAAGAGTGAGCACAAGGAAAGGGACAGAGACATACGAGAATTTCTACTTTATCTTTCACCAGGATGCCACAGCACCTTCACCTCTGATCCATAACGTAGCCTCACTGCTTGCAATGTACGTAACTTCTCACCCTCAGTTTAGAAAGATTCTTCCTTATTCTGCATTTTAGTGACTTGAAAAGAGGCAGTGCTGCTCAAGTTGTGTGTTACTTGTGTTTCTCTATTAATAAAGAATTATATAAACCCTTTGATTCCAGAAGATAAACTTCAGCCTCCTCAGTGATGGGAAAAAAATTACAACTTAAAGAAGCAGAAGATGTTTCTTTAAACGACGCCATCCCACTTGCTTTAAACTGAAGTCACCACTAGAACTGTCATAAGCCATCATTTCTGATGAGTTAAAATCTACGTTACTTTAAAATTGATTAATCTAAGGCAAAATACAATAGTATTTGTATTTTCCTGTGTTTACTCATTCAAAAAAAATAACTGACAGACACCACCGAGCAAAGCTGATCTGATAAAAAGTAAACTGCTGAAGTGGTTGGCTGTGCATGAGAATAGGAGAGCGTGGATTAACATGCCAAGGGGATGATGAACATTTGAACTTCACTAATCGATTTTAAAAATCGCAAGACCCAGGCATTTAGCAAATGTCATAATCTTAATACCTAATGCACTCCTTGATTTGTAATTTGCAGAAATCAACTGCACTTGAAATTTTACCTGCAGCATTTCCTTCTATTGGGGAAAGGAGAATCAGCATTAATTATTATTTTATTTCCATGCCCTTTCAGATTTCTCCACATAAATTAATACTCTGATCCCACCTACATTCACTCGTCGCACACCCAGGCGTTTCTGTTGTGGCTGCAGCTGGATTAGAGGCCAAGGGCAGCAGTTCAATGTGCTCCAACCTCTGTGTGAAGAGCTGAGGCTGCAAAGAGAACCACGTATCTCTGGTGCTCCCCAGCCTCTAACGTCCCTCACCAAGTCCCTGCCCCACGCCTGCACCCTGCCTCGCTTCTCCATCTGATCTCACTTGGAGCAGAAGGTGCACAACAAGATGTGGATGATGCAATGGTGAGATGTACGTGGATTAGAAAGAGTGCCTTGAGAGAAAGAGGAAAATCAAACGCAGCAGGACGTTAGGCAAGCACTTCAGTAGCGTAGCTATTTGTAATTTGTAGTTAAGAAAAAAGGAAAAAGGTGACGCGTTCAAGCAGTAAGAAAGTATCTGGGAGATTCTTCAAAACGTCGCAGACATCGCGGTACAGCTCAGAGCTGGCAGGGATGCTGCTGTCTGTGTGAGAGCACGGTCAGAGGGCAGGGGACGAGGAGCAGCGGGCAAGTCTGCTTCTGTTCTGCCAGCACAGAAAGTGAGTGACACGTCTGGCTGATCCAGTCTCAGGCAGAGGCAGTGCTGTTCTCAAAAGGCGATTACTGAGTAAGTGCAGAACCTTCTCATCAAGTGGGAAGTTATTGCCACTTTTTTTTCCATCGAAACTTACACAGCACTGAAAAGCACAATTCACAAAGACTTTCCTCTGGCAATTAACCAGGGAAGGCTGAGATACTCGGTGACTACGCACAATTACAGCCCAGACATGAAACGCAGATGGACAGAATCAGGGGTCATGAGGCAACAGAAACACGTAAAGGAACTTTATCATTGGAGAGATGAACCTCCCCTCCCAAAGCAAAAATACCCCAACAAAAAAGCCACCACCAAAAAACCCCAAACCCAAACCCAACCTGAAAAGCTCAGAAAATCCTTGTATGGATTCTGGCAAAGAAAGATCATCAGCTAAACAGCGAGATGAGAGGTTAATGCTCCAGAGCAAGGTTAAGGAGGCAAGGTTTTAGCCTGGATGTAGCTGCAGCTTCCTATGAAGCCCAAGGTGCTTGAGGAAAGATGCTGAAGCAGGCACCAGGCATTTAAATTGCAAACCTGTTTGGCTTCATTAGGGACACTTCACCCTGCTCTGATTTGCTGAATGCATTGGCCTAATGGCACACGGGTCCTGGCTCCCCTTTTTGCTAACCAGTGCACTGAAACCTCACAGTGCACCACGAGAAATGGGAGATTATTTACACTCTAATTACTATTATTTTGTCAGGACTGGAAATACACAGGTGTCATTATTAAGTTACCTAATTGTGCCTCTGAAATGGCCACATAATAATGACTTTGAGGAAAAGGGGGAAGTGAACTCCCTGCTTTATTATTTTCACTTTAATCTCCAGTGCAAAAGCAGAGGGCATCCACGTAGTAACCACAGTTCTGAATTATTCATAATTAGTCACACACCATGAAATGCAACTGCTTGACTATCTCAGATGTGAAAGACAACAAGCAGGTGAGGAGTTCTTTAACTGCTAAAGCACCATTTCAGCTGCAAGGCAGAGAAACAACAGAAGCACACTTCAGTGCAAGTGATACCATTTTCTGTAAAGTGTCAGCTGTCAGTTTTCTAGATTTTCAGTATATGAAGCCCTAAAACACATTTCCTTGAGGCTGTGGATCCCTAAATAGCAACTTTAAACTCATCAATTGCTTTTAGTGATGCCATGGCCCTCCAAAGAAAGAGCCTGCGTGTTCAAGAGCGGGTAAACGTGGTCCCAGCATCGCAACCACAAGATATTCCTAGATCAGGAGAAGCACAGCACATGATGGTGTCACTGAAAAGTCCTCCAACAAAGCAGATTATGTGACATAAGCTCTCATTTTGGAGCTGTAGTTCAGCTTCCTTTTTATATACATTCCCACAGAATACAAATGAGGGTTCACTGGTGGATAGCGCCAAATGTTATGGTGTTTTGATAGAGAGTTTTATACCCAGCATAGAAGAGTTGCTGTACTTTGTTAAACCTGCAAGTTTTCTGGCATAAGTTCCAAAATGATAGATTTGGATAGCCCCGCAGGTTTTTGCTCCTATTAAGTTTTACAGGGTTTTATTCCCATTACCAGCATCCGATATAAGAGCACACTGCCCTGTCAGGCACGTAACGCTCATGCACTGGTAGCAGTTGTAGTAAATTCTGCAGCATTTTTCTGAGTTTTGTAATTCAGGGCTAATGAGCCTGTCCAGACTCACACCCCGTTTACTTCATCAGAGACAGAACTGTTGCAAGGTGGAAAAAAAACCAACATCAAACCAACAAAAAAACCCCAAGAAGTGAAAAAAATACATGGTTAATGCTGCTCATATGATGGGATGACTCCCTCTGCCTCCAAAAAGAAAATAATTTATGATACTACACCAAAAATCTGCACGTCTACAGAAGAAAGAAAATGACATCGATTGGTTTAACAGGCTGCGGTGACAGTGTTCACATTTTCAACTTCACCCAATGTTCCCTGCCTCCTGTGCACAGTGCTATCAGTGCTGGTAAGAATAACAGCGCGCTGGCGCTAAGCTAGCAAACCTGCCGTACGACTTCATCGCCTAATTTGTCCTGGGCCCACTTTACCAGATCTGTGCAATTTAGCTCAAGTGAAGATGAATCCCACTCTGTACCCCCTATCAGCCTGCAATGCTTGGAGGCTGCTTACTGCAATGAACTCTCTTGTTTTCAGCAGATGTGGACGAGTGAAAAGTCATTATTCTATACTTGCACTGGATAAGAACTAGCACGATGTTTAGTGTACATTTTGCACTGTCAGAGAACCAACCTGTAGGGATGGTTCAGCATCTCAACAATCCCTTTGCCATCAGGAAAAGCACTGCTTCTTTTCATTTTTTAACAAATGCTTCTCTGAAGTTTAACATACACATTAAAGTGAAAATTGAGAAAAGGCACTGGCTACATAGAAGTGATTAAACCATCCTCAAGTGGCACCAAGCTCGAGGTGTTTTTTACCAGCAAAGATTCCCCAAGTTATAGTATCACAGTGATATTTAGCAGACTGAAACACAAATGGGGCCCAGGCGCAGTAAGAGCAGTCCTGATAGGCACTCTATGTACGAACCCTCCCAAGCGACAGCAGAATCTGCCTTCGTGGTGTGCAGACCTCACAGCTCACAATTCAGGCACTAAGCTACATCAGAACACCATCAATGAGGACAGTAAGTGACATAAGCCACCATCAGCCAAGCCAGGCTCTCGGCTGAAGCAACCTCTACCAACAGGATCTTTCCTGGGAAATTTCCAGTGGCAGTGGCATCAGAAGATAACGAAGCCAAGGTAATTTTAACAAGGTGCAGCACCCAGCTTGGACTGAACTACAC
>NW_010186151.1:8166-46992 GCF_000695765.1 Mesitornis unicolor
GACAGCCTCACCCCCGTGGCACCCGCACTGCCCGGCAGTGCCTGTCCCCGACGGCAGCAGCCCCGCAGTTCCAGGGCTGTGCAGCAGAGGGAAGCAGCCAGCACGGCAACATGGACAAACCACCCGGCTGTCAGGCACTGAGGATTTAATTATGTTCTCAAACAAAATACAATGAACTCTGTCATGAGTAATCACACAAGAGACCATGAAGTCGGGAGCTTTGCGGATGTGGCCTTCTATGAAAGATGAAGCAGAATTTTCCCTGGCTTTAGGGAAAACTTACTGAGCTCTGAAATGAAAGCGGAATGCAGAGGTTTTTTGCTGTACTTACCAAGACCTGAATCCACGTGTTGGTATTTAACCAGGGAAACTTACTAAAAGTAGAAAAATAGCCTCTAATCTTGAAGGTATCTTAAGGATTTACAATTACATCTGCTTTAGTAAATGAAAACGTTCCCATAGTCAAGTGTCGGGGGATAGACAGAGGAGGAAATATTTTGCTTACAATACATTTGTAGTGTTTTAAAGCACGTCCATTTTTATTTGGGTGCAATTCAACTCTGCACAGGAACTAAGCATTGCATAAAACTTACCTTTGGTATCACTTGGATCCTCTTCTTCCAAGGTTCAGGTATTTGTCATTGCAAAAAGAATTGAAGAATTGAATGCATTTCATCGCACACAATTCTTCTTTCACTTTTATAGCAGGTGACAGAGCCTACAGAAGTGTTTCTCGCAAGTGGATTACAGCTCCCAAACAGGTACCAAAGACAATTATGACATTGAAAATTGTGTTTCAACCTATACAAAACAAAATTCAATTCTCTTGCTCCCACCCCACTTCTTGAAGAATTCTTCAAGGTCAAACATTCCCTCAAAACTCAGATTAATTATCCAAGGTCATCACTGCTATATTTTTTTACTCTTCATTATAAATTACAGGAAGAAAGAGCACTAAGACAGAAGTTTGGGCTGCAGGAAATCAGCGACCTGGATGACGACTTCAGGACAGGTCAATTCACTCCTCCAGGTTACGTCTCCCCTTGCATTTTTGAGGCTGTATTTAATGCACAGTGCATTTCATCATTTCAATCATTCACATATGATTTTTCACTGTAAAAGACATAACAAAACAAAACCCAAAGCACATAGTGAAGTACCTAATTTTGGAAGGTACAGCACCTACCATGGGCTCTTCCTCCAGCCTCCAGCCAGGGCACTTCATGCTGAGCCTTCTCTATGCCTCCACGCACAAGCAGCTGAAGCAGACAATTCCTGATCCCGCTGTAAAGATGATTTGTGAGGAAGGGAAGCAGAAGATGCCAGATCAGGTAACAATAATTATGAACTTATTAGAAGCACACATCATATGATAAGAATGTAAAAGTAAATTGCTTTGAAATACAGATTTTTACTTTCCTCAACGCTTAAGATAAAATAATATCAAATAATTGCTGTCTCAAGTCAGAACTAAAGGTTAAAGGATAATAATTACCAATTATTTAAAGGGTAGTTGTAATGAACCAAGATAAAAAGGCCCATCACATTTCTAAGCCAGATACTATATTTTTAGCTGGGAATGTGACTCTAGCCAAGTATTACCAGGAGGCTGCACTTTGATTGGAAGCAAAGCTGTGACTTGCAATAAAGTTCTAAGGGGAACAACAGAAAGTCTACAGCGCTTCAGTTCCTCCACTGTTTGTGCTGTCTGGGTCAGAGCACAGATGTGTTTTAACGGGAAGTTTGTATTTCACATGCAGTTAAACACATACACATACATTTTAGTAAATCCAGGCACTTTGCAGAATACAACAGAAATAAATGTAAATGAAATCTGCACTGGAAATGACACGACCTTGGTATGAAAATAATTTAAAACCAATCAAATTGTTGTGTATGGCATTATGTCCTTAAAGCAGAACGTCACATCAGGCTCTTAGAACATGATGCTCTGCAAGGGAATAAACCCTACAAATTCAGGAAAATAACTTCATTGAGGGATTTTCTTTAACCTCTTTTTTCCAAAGCCAATCATGACAGGATATGAAGCACTTTCTTTTAACTTTTAAAAACTACAAAATACATACAAAGGAATAAAACAAAGCAAGAAAAGCACTAAGATTTTATAAGAAAAAGAAATCCTGCTCTTGAGAGGTTTCTATCAGGCAATTCAACAACTCAAAAATACCAACTTCAGCCTTGCTGAGTAAAAGTAATTATTTTCCCTTAAGTCAGCTGATTTCTGTTGCCTTTTCATCCATTGTCATCTCCTGTTATTTAGGGCATCACATAACCAGCCTTGATTGCGCGACGGTGTTAAGAGAAGGAAATGCCAATTTAGAAGATGCTTAGCACTGGAAAACCTTCACTGTGTCAGCTTGCTCAGAGGCAGATCCCTGCTTTGATGTGTGGCAGTGTCACAGCTGCACCTTCAAAGGCTGAAAGCTTCCAGAAGGTAGAGATGACTGCACCTCATTAGCAACTTCAAGAATTAGGCTTAACATCGCATCCTGCATAAGCACTGTCTCCTCCTACGGCTTCTGGAGCCCCTTGCTCGTTAGGAAGCTGGGGTCACAGTGAACCGACCTTTTCTAGAGGGAAACCCTTATGTCCTCCTCTTTCCTCAGCTGTCAACGCTCTCGCTGTCTCAGTAAGCTCTGCAGCCACCAGTACAACACCAGCTCCTGTTGATCTCTGATGGAGAGGCTGAGGTTCACGAAGCTGAACTGGTGAACAGGGACGAGGACTGCCAAGGTCGCAAGACAATCGCTGGGAAGCGAAGGCGAGGCTCCGTTCTGTGTATCACAGATTTCGTGATAGCCAGCCTCTTGCTCCAGATAAGCCAGAACTCGCTATCCCTTGCCTGGTTTCTCTAGCAGCAAGCATTAAGTAGCACAAAGATAAGAAACCTTTGCCTGGCTGGGGGTTACTATTGATTTGTGAATTTTGATACCTGAACTTTAAAGTTGGAGCTTTGACTCTGCATGGGGCATAGGAGAGTGTGTTCAGAGAGCTGCCAAGAGCTTCTCATCTGCCTAAGCACTCGGTACCAGCACAAATCTGATGTAAGGCACTGAGGAACTCGCTTCAAGTTATGAATTTCCTTGTGCAGTATGCACTGTAAAGCACATAAAATACATCTCCCCCCTTCCTTTTGAGAGCCAGGCAACTTTAGTGTTTCATAATTTCTGAATTTCAAAGTAGATGAGCTGCAAGTAAAGGACACTGCTCACGTTTTCCAAACCAGCTCACTACCTTCAACTGCTGGTTACAGCACTTATTTCTTCTGTGATAGCATGCACTAGCTTAAACCAGATCACCTATTATATACCCCAAATGCAGAAGATCCTGTATCTCCAGTAAGAAACAGCCATAGACACACAGGGAACTCCAATCGTCTTGGATTCCACATCACAAGACCTGAGGTTCCCCTCACTAATGACTGAAAAGGAAGGCATAAACCACAATTTCACTTTTAGCCCATGTGGGGATCCATCAGCAGGCTCCAGTCACTCTATGTCTACAGGCAGCTCACCCTGGAGTAACTCCAGCCAAACGATGATTTATATGTCAGCAAAACACTTCTCTACCTCTCTCTCATAAGATGAAAGACATTTATTACGCTGTCCCTTTCCAGCCCGATGCTGCAGAGATGCCGCACTAGGAGATCTAACCTCCGCTGTCCCATATTGTCATTTTAATTAAAGCCATATCCTGCAAAATGCTATATGCTGCTGAAGCCCTGATAAGATCCTATTATCAGAAAGGAGCAAATTTGAGATGCTATCAGGGCCGGCCCATGATAAGCTGCCAGAACAAAAGGAAAGTTATTAAACAAACTCTGTTAGGTCAGTGTGGGAGGAAAGAACGGGAACCACGCTCCTGTGAAATCCCTTATCTCCAGGGGTCACACCTGCAGCGTGCAGTTGCTGCTCTGTGCTGGAAGCTACTGGAGAGAAAAGGGTTTACTGTGGAGAGTTCTGTTCCTTTCCAAGGAGAAATACCAACTTTACTATCAATTAACTCCTGGGAGATGATAGGTTCTTCAGCACATTTTCAAAAGCCTCATTAAAACCCAAAGTGGCTACATTTGCTTTTCTACTTACGGCCGTTATTTTTAGCACACAAGAAAGAAAGGGTTACAGCATCTCGCCTACCTTTAAGGCTTAATGATCTCCCGTGGAAGGAAGCAGCGGGAGGGAATTGCCACACTGCGGTTTCTTTACCTTGACTTCACTCTCTCGCTGCTCTGACTCAGCCAAATCACAAGTCAGCCCCCGGGTGGGTCTTTGTGCAGCCAGGAAAACACTCAGCAATTCCAGAGGAGGCAGAGAGCTGTGTCACAGCCCTGGATTCTCCCACGTTTCTTGGGGTTACAGGCACCAAAACCAACCTTTTCTTTTTCAGCTAACTAAGCCCCCTATGCCTGGGCCATGCTTTTCTTCCTCCAAAAAAACAGAGAGCAAATACCACAGAGCAAACTGCTGTACTGGGGAACGCACCCTTTTAACACCATCAGGCGTTGAAAGCACCTGTGGACCCTCAACACAGCTCTGGAGAAGAGCAGTGCCCTGTGATTGGGAGTTTCTGCATGTCCCACCTCTGCTTATCCTAAGACAAAGAAATAAAACCCCTTTTCTGGGAATGCAATCCCTCCTACAGATCTTATGGACTAGCAATAACAGTTCAATTAGTGATAGCAAGCTAGTAAGTGGAATGAATTTAGACCCCAAGTAAGTTTTAAACCAAAGTTGTAAGAGAGCATGCAGTTCCCTGGTCAAATGTTGGATTCAAGGCATCAGCAGCTTCTCTAAAATGCATTGTTTTATCTCAAACAAATTCATGAAAGAGTAGTCACTAAAGGGAGTTGGCAGCTGATAAAAAGAACAGCAGCAGGTATATTATATCAATTCATCAGAACTTAATGAACTGGTCTAAAAAAATAGTTTTATCTTCCTCATCCATATGTATTTTGATAGGATAACAAATACAGACACAATTTAAAAGAGGTGCCAGTTCTATTTGATGTGTTTTCATATTTTATTCAGATTGCAGCAAAAGCCTTAAGCAGAGCCAGGCCCTCCATGGGTGACCTCTATTGATTTGCACTGTAGCAGCTTCACCTATGGCTGCCAAGGCAGGAGATGGTCAGAGCGGGGCCTCAGTGACGGCAGCAGCCGCACTTGGAGCCTGGAGGGGATGAAGTATCTCACAGGATCTGAAGTATCTCGGGGAACTGAGGTCCTTCTTTAGATCACAAAAACCAGAGCCTGGCTTTGCCATCACCTGTGCACGAGTGACAAAGGGGAATCCTCACTTCCTTGCCAACTGCATCTGTGCCGGACCTCCTGCTATGACCCTGATGGTTTCTTGACATTTTTGGATGTTTTAGACATAAAACACTTTGCACTACCAAACCCTGAAGGTATCACTGCTGTCTTGCAGCTGGTCTGGCCAGTCCTTACAGCTGAGACAGCAAGAAGTCCTTTCTGAACCCTCATCATTTGGGTCGTGGGAAGTACTCCAGAGAAGTTTCCATGAGTGCCTGATGCGAAGATATCCACGTTTGCCTCCTGTGATACAGCGATGAATTGGGAAAGGCTGCTTTTGAATTTAATAGGAATATTTGTACACAGTAGTTGTTGGTGACATTTGTTCCCTATACCATATCTGAGAAGCAAAGATCTATTAAAATGACCCAGTTCTGGTCGCAGAGATGCGGTCATTACTAAAATAAACTTGTGAGGGGCTGTAGTTCTATTTTCCTTAAATTGTTTACTATTTTTCCTAAAATTGATTTTGATCTAAATAGACTTTTTGTTCACAGAGTCTTGGCTCTGCTCTCTTTCCATTCACTGATATATGAAGCTATTTGGCCGATTTAGCCTTTACTTCTCTGATCTAAACAGTGCGTGCTTTCCAGTCATGAATGTTACCCTTCCACATGTGCATTTTTCCTGCATTATTTGGCTTTGAGTCCCATATGCACAACTCTGGTTTATTCATTTTGGTGTCCTCGTTCCTGTCACCAGTACCAGCCTGTTGTCCTCGGTGATCAGGTAGGAAAGACAGAACAAAAAGTCTTAAGATTAACATGCAACACCTGTATTTCGCAGACACCTTTCATTTCCAAATGGTCTCAAAATACGTGTAATGCAATTTGCAGGATAGGGCAGCTGAGTTCACAGACAGAAGCTTCATAAGAGCCTGGAGAGAAACCTCTTTGGTCGCACGGTGGTGGACATGGTGGTACCAGCGGCATCACAGCGACGTGTGAACGTTCCAGATCCCACGACTTTACACAGTAATTGCTGGTTCCAGGGATTTCTTTCTGACTTTTTGTCAAAGCTTAGTATCTACCCAAGCATCAAACATTTCTGCATATTAAACTTCCATCGCTATGGAAAGGTGAGAATTCTGCTTTGTGCTCGGCTCTAAAAACACAAGTCACCTTTAATTTAGAAGCAAAAACTACACAGCTTCCTCAAACAAAACAAGGGAAAACACAGATAAAATGCAATTGCATACAGTATAATTAGCCAGGATATTCAGAATAATATCTCCTCTTCCAAAAAGTACCAGGGGAGCTCAGCAACTTGCACCATCTGCTTGTGCTGTAGCTGTTGGCATGTGTGCACCTGGTTTAGAAAGCTAAGTAAGAAAAGGATTTACATATATATCAGCAATAACACCTATAGAGAATTGTGTTTTAAGAGATGGAAATAAAGAGTTAACAGAGAGAAGAAGAAGGCAGGGTGATATTTCCTCCTCTAACTCCAGCTAACTGACTGTGGGACAGGGATTTGCATGCAGGCAGTCACTCGATTCAGCCCTGATCTCATCCTGTTGAGCGCTGATATTCTCATTGCATGGCTCATCCATGAAGCTGACATTTCCTACCCGTGGAACATTGTGTCACCAGCACAAGACAGCAGTAAAACAAGCAGCTCAGCAACAACGACAATCTGCCAGCTCTGCTGCCAGCTCCGCTCCGAAAATACCGAGACGTTTCCCTTCCCCCTCTACCGAAGCCAGCAGAGCTGCTCTGAGCTCAGCGTGGATTTCCCCAGGTGAAATGCAGACAGGCTGAGCACTGTACGAACCACGGCAAGCCTGGGAGATAACTGCCCACTGCAAGGAGCAGGAGCAGCCCAGATAATTCAAACTACTTACCAATTCACTATCAGAAATAAATAAATAAAGCATAAGCTGCTCCAATTCATTACTGTTTATCCATCCTTTGAGTGCACTACACACAGCTGTTAAATGGCCAATAAATTCTCCCCGTTGCAGCGAGCAGCCCTCAGATTCCCAAGCACTGCCTTGGCAACGTTTTTGGCAACACCACCCATCAAGCCGGTCTTGCACAGAGGAGCTGAGGAACCACTGCTCTGGACTGAGCTCATGACACAACTCATCCCGTTTTCCTTTTCCAGGAAAGGTGGGTACCTGACATCCCGCGGCATCCTGGGGAGCTACTGTGGAGCAACCAGCAAACAAGGAAACCTTCCTATTGCCTTGGCAGTTGTTTATGCCAAGAAACATGAAGGCCCACAGGCCTTTTAACATGGTTTTATGTGACTGTAAGTGCTCTTGTTTAAATATAGTGCCTTTAATGTTACAGATCAGGATCATTTTAATAAGCACATCCAACATGTCATTGCGAGACTGGCTATTGACTGAAGGTACTCTTGAATGCAATTTTATGGATGTATTTGCTTCCTCTCATGAAAACATTTCAGATAGCAGCAGTTCTTTCAGGCGGACACAAAGCAGCAATAGGAACCCATACAGAATCTGTCTGGAGGATAGGAAAAGCAATTAACCACCCTCATCGCATCCTCAGCTGAGGCAATGTGTTTATTATAAACACAAGTGTGGCTAAACTTCACCAGAACTCCCTTTGGTTTCTCATTTCAACCAGGAATGGAGATCCTCACACAACGCAGCTTGCTTCATGCGTCCACATCGATCTCAATGGCTACAGAGCAGGAGACAGAAAAGTCAAAGGACAAACTGCACTTTGAAGTAGTACAAACTTCTCTGCTGTTTGTGGAGTGCACAGTTATAGACAGTATTCTGGTACACAACGCTGCCATCACCTTTAATTAACAGTTTTGAGGGGTAGAAAGGGGTGAAAGCTGTTCCTCTGCTCCTGTCTCTGTCAAGGCATGAACTCAGGTGAGCCCCTTGATCTCTTTTTGTCACAATTATTTCATTGTACACTCAATTGTACGCTGGCAGCCGCGCGGATCTACTGCGTTCACGCACGAGAAGGCTACAGCAGATGTTTACAGGCACCCTCGTTTGGTACTGCAAACACAAAGTGAGAGCGCAGCTGCCCCAGGTACAACCTGCTGAGCCCTTCCTGCGGCTCCATCTCCAGCAGTTTGTTCAGAGCCAACCCAAGGATCAGAAACGCCAGAGGCCTTTCAGCAGGGCTGTCAGAGGCGCTGGCGCTGACGCTGTTGACTGCGGGGCTATGACAGTAGCACATTTTTACAACATTTTCATGTCTTGGCTGGCTGAAAAGACAGCTATTAAAAATAGGAAAATGAATTCTTTTTTTTCCCCAAAATAAAATGTGATTGTAGTAATAACAAGGTATTTTCATTTGTGCATATGCACACACATGCGAAAGCTTAAACCATTATTTTTAAAAGTGGCATCAATATTCCAACTCCGTGCACTCTCCCCTTATCCATTCTGGCACTTCAAGTCTGCTGTCATGTAGCTGCATGCTTCAGAAAACTCTTTTCCACTTTACCTTTTAATCACCTCTTGTGGCACCTACAGATCCTGTGCTGACGGATGCCGAGCTGAAGAACCAAAGCCCACACGTGAATTCAGCCGACACTGATGGGATGGGATGCAGTGAGACGGATACTGCCAACAAATCTCAGCTTTACCTGTCCTCTGCTTATCTCGGATCGGACACCATTAGGAGTCAACTTAAACACTGCAGAATGAGAAGGAAAATCTCCCAACACTTCCTATAAAGCTCAGGTGCAGTTGAGAGTCAAAAAGAACCTTTTAAATGGAGCTTTTGAATTCTTTAAAAATAAATTGATCAAACTTTCTGAGGAAGCTGCTGAGGAAGGTAAGAACTTAATGTGGCAGAGGCAGAGCACTGTCATGATGAAAAGATGCCTATGGTACAGCAGACAAGGAGTGCAAATAACAGGTCAGTTTTCATCATGGCCAAAGATCAGAAGTTAGATGCCATCAAGTGCACATTTTGTTTAACATATTTATAAATAAACTTTTTGGCAGTGACTCAAGAAAAGCTGCATATCAGTCATTGGAGGCTTCTAATCTGGCTCCTGCCATGTTTTTGTTTAGCTAGACATGGATGTGGGCTGGCTTTTAACTGCCTCTAATGCTTTTTTCCTTTGGTTTGTCTGATTTAAGATTTTAATGAACATTACAAAGCCCACCGCAACACAAAGTCTTGAACTCACAAACCAGCACAGCTGCTCACAAAATATCTGTACAAACAAAGTCTAATTATGTCTAAAAAGGCGAGCCCATAACAGGGAGAAATAAAACAGAGAGACTGATTAATAATGCTAAACGGTATGAAAAGCCAAGATTTAGAAAACATGGGTGAGAAAAAACTGGGTAGTTCCTCTTGATATTATTACCACCATGACCGAGAGTGCAGAAGCAGGAACAGATGTTCTGAAAAAGTACCCATTTTATCCACTAATTTCAATGAAAGCCTCTCTGGAGGCAAATCCCCCGGCTCGCTCAGGCTCTCGGCACCAGTTGGCTATTTAGTGAAGGAGCTGACATCCAATTTCCATGAAATCCATCTTGCGACTGCTAAGGCATCTCAATATGAATTGCTGAGAAGGGTGTGATGGTTTTAAAGACAAAACAGAGACCCTGATCCTCATCCACTGAATAAATAATAGGAAAACCCGGGCGTGATGTCTGTCAGAGACCGCATTAATTCTGTCTGTTACCTCATCCCAAAATAGCCCAGCATCCTGGCACTCTCACCAGGCAGGAGATAAAGTCTGCCCTGCTCATTCACACTCCCAGCAAGCGCCATGTGTTTCATTTAAGACTCTTAAATGAATCAGTAAGCCCTTCGCTAAACGCAGTTATTCTGGTAAGTTAGGAGAGCACAGACACTAAGCAGGGTTAAACAGAGCCATGTGGTGAGCACAGTGCTGGTGTCAGGGTAAATCAGAGGAGGCTTCACTGATTTCCACGGAGCTGAGCACTCATTTCTTATTGCAGGGTAAAACTAACAAACAAAAATATCAACAAACTCCAACAATGGAAAACTGTCATCGAGTGAGGTGATTGGGAGCCAGGAGTAACTCCCGTGATGCTCATCAATTCAACTTTCCAAAGCTTTGCATTTCAGGTAGAATTAGTAGCAATTTTCTAGGGGATTCGCCGAACAGGGATCCCAGTTATTTCAGTATAAAATTTGAGATTAAGTCAGATCACATCCTGAGTTCATTACAGTTTGTATTTCTGCTGGATAAATAGTGCCGTGTTTTCTATAAGAACCAATACAGACAGTTTATCTTCTTGGGCACAAATGCAAATTCGTAAACCCCAGTGACCATCCCAGCATCGGCGGTACGAGTCACCAGCAAATTCATCAGTTAACACCATTGCACAGGGAAAGCACGTGAATTCTTTTTTAACTCTTATCACAGGCCATACTTTGCTACTGATTTTGAAAGGAAAAAGGTAGCAGGTTGCCATTTCTAATGGTGAGCCTCCAGAAATGCAAACTGAATCCTGAGATTTCTCTTTAAGGAGTCAGTGACAGTGAGGAGGCTGCCTTTAATTGCTCAGCATCTCCTTTTAATGGAGCATGATCATGAGAACAGAATCATGAGAGTGAGAATGGATGCTAATTCCTCACCCACCATCAAGGTCCATCCTTTTTCATATGAGAAAGATGAATTGCCAAAGCAACAAGTATTGCCAAGGTCTGAAAATCACGATTCCCCAATAAACTGAAACCTCAGAATTCAGGGATCCTTTCAGCTTGAGCTGAAGGATAAGACAAAGTGAAGCAGTTGAATGCCAGTAAGGAGAGGGACAGGAAAGAACTGGCCTAGAGATTCAGCTGTCAGGAATTTCAGTTTTTAGGATCTGCATATATATTAAATGTATAATGTAACATATACATATCAAAATCTGAACTCCTGATGCATCAGCACTCACTGCTTTGCTCATCCAATACTGCCTTTTGCACCAGAGCATTTTGTGCAAGAAAGATTTTAATTTTCCACTGAACGCAGATGTGATGCTACGTGAAGTGATAATGAGAGAGAAGCCTAAAACCAAAGGAGCAAGACCAGTTCACTCCGTACACATCCCAATGCCCTCTCCTTTCGTTCCTTTTCTCACAAAAGAGATTTGATTTCTCTCTGTTCCATTCCACTGAAATGAAAACGAAATAATTACAAATAACCCTATGCACTAGCACACTACCTTGCAGAAATAATTCAATTAAACTTTGATAATAACAGCTTGTTGGCATGGTTAGATCAAGAACTGTGCTTTGGAGTGAAGATGAGCATTTTGGGTCATTCCTACTGTTTTTTCCCTTTTACACATGGATGCGTATAACCCTTTGGGGAATGTTCAACCCTGTCAAAACAAAGGCATGCAGATTTTAAAGAAACAGTGTGAGTGAGTAGGGCAAAACTTATAAAGAGTAAACATGAGATAAGAAAATCCAGTTTGTGCTACAAAATGGAATCAGGAAGAAGTGATGGATTTTGCAGTATTTTTAATGTGTATATATGCATACACATGCGTATTTACTCGTTTCCTGTTCATGATAACAGATGTATGGGTGCACTCATAGGAACGGAGGTCGTAACTCTCACCCTGATTATTGTAATGCTGCTGCAGAAAGCCAGCAGCAAAGACACCCTCACTACAGCATCCAAATTCCTCGAGCTCAGATCTCCGCAGAAGCTGGATCAGTCGGACGTTCATTTTCCCCTTCCTCTTACAATACTTGCTGCTTTATCTGTTTCCTTTGGCTTCTTTCCACCTCTTTAATCTGTGTTTATGAGGAATGAGCAAGCTTTTCAAGGCTTTAAAAAGAGAAGCTTCACTCTTCTTAAAGCATTTCTGTTCTGTGCCTCTGATCACAAATCTTTTTTCAAAGGGCCAGCCCAGCTTAGCAACGTGCGTTACTGACTTCTCAGGTGCATATCTGAGTCCTCTGATCTAGGGAAACGTGCGCCAAGCTTTGGAATTTAGCTACACAATTTTTCAAAGACCAATCCTAGGTCCTTACATTCATAATTATACAGGAATGAATCATACAGGAAGCGCACTGACAATTACTAAAGGTGGTATCAACCAGCAATATTAAATGAGAAAGGGTTTTTATCCTAACTACTGTTCTCAAAGGAACAAATCCCTTTCCCATTCCATTCCTCTGACCCAAAAACTCCCCAAGGGTGTGAACAGACTGAAAACAAAAACTAGAAGTAAAGTCCAAGCAATGTCCTCACGTGCAGCCTTGCTGACCCCTCAGCTAACGGCTGTACTTTCCACTCCATTTATTTTAGCTGTGATTTCTTGTGTGTGCTGACTCCCACCTTGTGCAGTAAAACAGGCATCACTGAATGTCCCTCCGTGTGATCAAGGGAGTTACAAAAGGCTTTTGTTTGACATCTTCAACTGAAACAAAGGAAAATAAAACAAGGGAGAGGCTTCATACAACCTATACAAACATTTTGCATTGGTAAACCCCAGCTGACTCGTGGCCAAACCTGCTCTTCCAGCAGTGTGTGCTGCACAGGGTGATCTGCTTAACCAAGTGCTGCTGGCCAATTCGTTTGCTAGAGTCAGTTGACTATAAAATTACGAAGTTACCTTCCATCGCCTTTGATTTTGGTACATTTGCTTCCCATATACAAATAATACAGTGAAAACAAATCTTTTGCCTGGTTACCCTAACAGCAAAGCTCTGGCACCACAGTGAAACACACGTCCATAGCCAGGCTGCTGTCTGCGGTGTCTGTGCTAGAAAGTTGATGCTGAAGAGATGCACCCCATCTGATTTGGGGCGCCCAGAGCAGCACATGGGACTGCTCCCAGAGAGTTTGGGCATTACGAGCACTGTTTCCATATGAACTATGGGGGTTCCCACATTCAGAGTCTGTGCCACAGCGCAATACAGAAGGGCCAGTCTCAACCCCAGGGGCTGGAAAGATCTGATCTCCTGATCACTCTGCATTCATCTAAACAACCACAGTGGTAACACACTCAAACCCGAGATACATTGGAGGGTTAATAAGGAATTTTGGATGGAGAAGATGGGGGATTTGCAGTTCTGCTACTGGCTCTGGGTCCACAGCAGCCACAAACACAGCCGATGCTTTTTAGAGCTGCCTGTTTGGAGTCATTAACTACGCCTGACTTCCTGCAGACACATTCTCCAAAACTAAACGAGATGACAGATATTTCCCTATCATGATGGAGTGTCAATATAGCAAAGTTCCATGAGGCAGCTTTTGATAGCAGACAAGCTTATTCATAAATTTTTCAGTAGCTATCATCAAAATTAAAAACAGAGTGGAATAATTTCAGAGAGGCATGAGAACTTCAGACTTTTTTCCTGGATAGTATAAAGAGAAAGTGCCACAGGAGATGCTTCTGACATCAGCAGGCATTTTAATTGCCATGAGTGTCTGTAGCATATTAAAAATATTATATGAGAATGCTAATGCTCAACAGCCTGCAAAAGACATTTTTCTCCGGGTCTTATAAGTCTGAATTGTAAATTAAAACCATCATAGGAGGTAACATGCAATAAACCCATGAAGACATTTCTATATCGTGTAGAGTCAGCGACGGGCCAGGGACTTGTTTCTCATATATCAAGAACAGTTACGCCCATCCAAAGGTAAATTCTTCCCAGAAGAAAATGCTGTCTTTTGGGGACATTCTGAATGTTTCACCTTGTTACCCATTAGCTCTGCCAAACCGACATTTCCTGACAAACAGAGTGGTGTGATGTGGCTGCTGAAAGCTGACACTGAGCAGTAATGGGGCCTGGATAAAGCCCTCAAGGCTGACCCCCCCCCCCGGCTGCTTTCAGATGGGAGCATCCCACAGTCGTAACTGCACAGACAAGCTCTGAGGAGCAGTACCATCACATCATTGATTTAGAAATCCCTGTCTAATTTTAATGTAACAGGACAGGAAGGCTTGAAATTTCATCGTGAAAAACACTTGAAAAGATCAAGTGGTGAAAACCCCTTAGTGAACACAACCATTTACCGAACCCCAAATATTCAGAGTACGTAACCCAACAAAGAATCTACATCAGGTTGGACATTTTACTTATTACAGAACACAAAAATCTTACAGTTAAATTCCTTTTGGCTTGTACAGCTTTGCCTCCATAACTTTTAAACCGCTGAAAGAACATACAGTTAAAATTTTAATGGCATTTCAGCAGAACTTCTTTGAATTTTGTATTAGGTCTCAATTTAGCCTACGGTAACGCCTTTAGAAAAAGAATATTCTGATGCTTAAAAATGTAATAATCATACAGGAACCTTCCAAAGTCAGCATCAAATAGAATAAAATATATTTTATTAATGATACAATTCACAAAATTACTAGTCCTGCCACTCTCTGCCCACAAGAAATACTTCCTCTGCTGTATAATACTGCATATACATTAGCTGCTGGTGTTTGTTCTGTATGATTTAACCTCCTGATCGCTCTGAATGCTTCATGAACTAGGCTGCTTCTACCAAAGACGGAAGAGACATTGACCATAAGAGGGACAATCCAGTCATAGAAAGGTTTCATAGAAAACTGCGTACTGCAGACCATGGCTGATGCTCTTCACCTCCACACAGCTCTTGGGTTCCCGAGCAGTGATTTCTGCCCTTGGTCTCTGACAGGAGAGCACAGCCTTCCCAAGCTGGACTTTTTTCCCAGTCAAATGTATCCTGGGTCCTACTCCACTTCAGCAGAACTGACTTACTCTGTATTGGATGCTGTCCATGCCGAGATTTATCATTTAATTATAACTAGGAACACTGAGTAAATCCCTGTTGCTTGGGGAAATTGCTTAACAGAAATGCTGGATTCTCAATAAAACACTGGGAACTTATTGCTTAGACATCATCTCAAGGGCTCCCCCCTCCTTCCTCAGCTTTCCCTTTCTTTTCCCAGCAGAAGACAGGCACTAATTACGAGGAGCATAATACGTTCCTGAGGAAGTCTGAGAAACACACAAAGGGCAAAGGCACCAGAAAGCTTCCCAACAATGCAGGTTATCAGAAAGGGAGATTATTTGCTGCAGTTTGTCAGCTGCTCTTTCTTTACCTGTATCGCCTATTGCTCCTGTAATTTGTTCTGACCATAGCCAGGCAGGCCTCTGCCACACCAGAGCACTTGCAATCGCAGCCTGGAGCATTCAGAACAGATTTAGCATTCCTCGTGGCTTCTCCACCACTGAAAAATAATTGTGTCCCTGTCCTGAAGAGGTAACATTTAACACATTCCTGGTTGTAAGGGACGACACAGGATGTCACAACATTACATGTAAAACACTTCAGATATACTCCATTCACTTTCAGGCATTCTCTTTTCCACCTACAGGGAAGGACTGAGGAAATGATTACTGTTTATTTCTACACTGAAACCCCCAATATCAAAGGCAGGCAATTACGACTTCTTCATTTAGACCTCTTGTCAAATTGGACAGGAACAACCAACCACACCGTGTCCCTCAGGGTTTCTAGGGGTGCAATTGAGCCACAGGCAACTTCTGGCTGTGAGGCTCTGAAGAACAGAAAACTGCAAAAACAAAGACTGAGTTTTGAAAAGCAGGAGAGCTACCAGCTGCCCAACAGGAGGAAATACCCTGAGTTCTGCCCGAGCTTCTCCACAAGTCAGCAAGACACAGTGTCGTCACGGGAGGGGTTCTGAGCCGTTTGACAGTTGTGCCCTGGTTATGGATGCATTACTGCCTGCAGACATTCTCGGTGCATGATCAGGGCAAACAAACAAACAAACAAAAATTAGAAAATAAAAAGGCAGATTTACAAACGCTTGCACATTGAACGTCAAATCTGAAAGAATAAGGAAGCCTTTTCTTTCCCCCATGAATACTCACAAAGCGGCAATTACACGCAATTGCAGTTTATAACATCTCTCCCTTTGTCTATTTTTTCAGGCATCACATTCTATGGGTTTGCAAACAGTGCTGCAAAAAGAATTTAAGGAGCTATAAAGTACAAGAATAATTTGTCAAAGAAAATATGCCAAAAACACAATTGAGAGAATTTGTTGTCAATTTAAAGCATGACTGCAACCAGGTCAATATAAGAGATTACAGTTAAATATTCGTCCCTTGTTTCCACATCTCACAGCTGCAGAGTCCACGGGTCTGCTACAGTTTTTAAAAGCATCATCTGATAGACCAGAACCATAGACCCTTCCAATAATTTACTTTAGGAAGGGCCTCTGGAGGTCACCTTCTCCAATACCCTGCTCAAAGCAGGAATAAAACATGAGGCTTATGTCCTAAGTGGTAATCATATGAAAATTAGGCTGATTGCATGGTTTGACCTCAAAACAAAATAGTTTGGAGGAGTTTTGTATCTCTTGTTCTTGTAGCTTCCAGTACCAAAGAAGAAATCAGAGTTTGTTGTTAAAAAGTTTGAATGAGACTTCTGAGAACTGCAGTCACTTAAGTACTTAAGAAACAGCAGAAATTCTGCATTTCTCTCTCCTGCAAACGGACAAGATAGGATTAAGAAAATGAATGGAAGACATGGATACAGGGGAGAAGGAAATCATTTCAGATCCCTCAAAGTAAGCTAATTCTTCACGCTACCAGAGCAGAGCGACATCAAGACACAGAAGAGTGAGTCTCAAATTGGAAAAACCAAGCAGATTTACGCATTTCCACAGCTGCTCTCTGCGTGCTTCTCACTCCATCAGTAACGTTGCTATGAAAGGCAAGGCCACACCTCGGTAACCCCAAAGTATCTTCTATGAGCTGGGGCTGCAGGAACACAGAGCAACTGGGGTGCCTGATGACTGAGCAGGTTTGGCTGAAGAAATCATGTTTCTTCTAACATTATTGTGATAATGTAACTTGGCTCAAGGAAGATCTCTATTGGAAGCCTTACAGTACACAGGAGGCAGTTCACAAATGCAATTCATTTACCATCGAACACATGGCTCAGTGGGCAATGTTCTTGCCTGCCTGGAATCCAGCTTGTTGGAAGTACTCCTTTGTGTAGTGATACCTTGCTTGCTTGCAAAGCCTTATATAATGCATTTACTCTTTTGGAAAAGAGAGAAAAATCAGCAGGTAGAATGAACAGCCCAGTAACAGCCAGAGATTTACCTTACTGCTTTACTCGGCCAAGAGGTGGCTTTCAGACAACACGACACATGGAGCTGGTGAACTTCCATTCCATCTCTTGCTTTGTCTTACGGCAAAATAGATCAGAAACTCAAGTCATATTCAGGCAAAACTTCACTGACTCCAATTACAAATCTGCAATGTTAAACCCTGCTTTTCACAAGCTGCCCCGCATGTGGCAGACCCCAATCCTTCATTCAGAGCAGCTCTGCAAGGTCAGAGGCACAGATGAGATTACAAGGGCAGGGCTCTTGGAGAGCTCAGTCTGAAAGACAGGCAGCTTGAAGCAGATGGTTCTGGGCAAGACCAAGCGAGATAAAGGGCACTATTGGAATATAAATGCTTGTTATTATTCAAGTAAACAGATGGGTAGGTCTTTGCCAGAGCAGGGCCACTTGTAAAACATTTTGGAACTTTATAGTTATAAAGCTTGAATTTTGCATGATAGAACGAAACACTAAATACCTTCTAGAGTAATAGAGAGAAAAGGAAATGTTGTTCTTCACACAGGTTATTAAATAACAAAGATGGTAGCAATTAAGATAAAAATAATACTTATTGTACTGGAAGGAAGAATTGCAAAGAATTACGAGTTCATTTCCAATCGGGTTCGTGACTTTGATGGCCCGTGCAGTTTGCCATCCAGCAGAACTTCTGCCTGCAAGCTGCCATGATCCCCATCCAGGCGCCTGTCACAAATGAGTTTGACGAGTTCCTTTTCTTTCCAGAATACTATTCTGATTTTCACACTTAATTCATTGCTCACCATGCCTACTAGAGAGGATTTAACGCACACAAGTGTCAAATTGTGCTATTTAAATAGAAGGAAGAAACCCGAATGCGGCATGTAAAGCACTGACTATTTATTAGCTGACATGATCCACCACTAATTCAATGTCACTTAAATGGAGATATTTTTCTCTTCCTTTAAAGCAGAGGAAAAGTGATCCAGATTTGGATGAATTGAAGCAATTCCATTCTGAGAAAATAACCTCACTCAAGCGTAAGTGCAGGTTTGGAATTTTAAGTGGGAAATAAAGACCATGCACAAATTTCCCTCCATAGAGTCAGAGCCCATCTTAGATAACTAAGACATGGGCTTTGCTGTCTGCTTTTAAAAGACACAGAAGGCAGTGTTACACGTTTTAGCCTGAACTACGTTTAAACATAAATGTAATGCAAAAGGTTTCAGACTGACAGATCCTGGCTGTCCTCTCACGTATTCTGAGCCCCTCTTTTGAAGGTTTGCTACCACACATTTTAAAAGCTGGCAAATTCAGCTGTTTGTAGCTGACCTGGAGAGTTGTGCACTTTCAAGCAGATTCCCATCACATATTGATTATTACAGATTATCACTCGTGTTACATATTATCATTCAACAAAGTTTCCATCCAGCAAAAGCACAAATCCCACCCATTGATCTCCTTTAATAATTAAACCACCACTATGTGTACGTACAGGCCTAGAGTGAAAACGAAGGAAAACAGCAAAGGGGCTTCATTAGGCACAACCACGTCTGTAGCTCAATAAAAACACACAAGCAAGGAGCACACAACACTGTGGGCTTTTCTCTGCACAATTTCCTTTCTATAAAAAATACTGGTAACCTAGGCCCCATGGGGGCTTATTAGAGTAAGTGGTTAAAGGAACAAGTTACATTTATTTAGAGAATTCCTGTACCTGATTATAGGGAACCAGGTCCTTCCTAAAGACGTTCATGTGGGCGGGCAAGTTACAACTGTGAATTTCAAAGGCAAACCTAAGAGATGGGGTACAAAAGGACTGACAGAATAAATGATTGACTTGTGTTTAGTGAAATAACTGTGCCTAACTCTTCTCTATCATTTTTTAACTGTAAAAGGTTTTGAGCTGCTTTATGACTGTATCACTTCCTATCCAAGGTTCTTACATAATTTACATATTAATCTGCATACCTAGAGCCTTTAATGTATTTATCTTTGCATACTGAGAGATAAAGTGCTAGTATCACTCAAACTCCTCACCTCTGTCATTTCAAAGGGATCCTTTTTCTCCAGGACTCTTGAAAACAGTTCATCAGCTGCGTTTTTAGAGCATCATCCAGTTTTCCTCTTATCTCACATCTGTATCCAGCTGCTGTCAGCTGGCTGATACTTACTGCAACCTCTTCTGAGGCTACAACCACGCTGTAGTTTTCAGTTTGCAGTCAGTTTATTGAGTAAAGAAACTCTCAGGCAGTATCACAAATTATAACACCACCACCAAGATTTAATGAGCATTTGAAGACAAGAAGTCTTGGCTCCAGACCGGAGCTAAAGCAATTAATTATTAATAATATACAGTGATGTTGCTTGACACAACAAATATTCTTATATTCGAGTCAGCTGTTCCTCCACATTCCTGTCTCTCTCACACCCTGAGGACCACTGCCCTGGTTGAAGTCAGAGCAGCAGTGAAGAGGTGATGTAGCCTTGCTGACAAGTCGGGGTAACCCCGAGTACAGCACCAACCCCTATGGCTACACCCACACTTTCAATAAAGGACAAAGCTTTTTAACCATTGTTTTCATTTCTGAGACACAAAATGAAGTCTCTTTTCCTGCTCAGCTAATCCTTACACTGTCTCGGAGAAGAGATATGTTTTTGTCATTTCCTCCTGCTGATAAGACTTGTATCAAAGTTGTGGGGGAATGAATTGCAATTTTTCAATTTAAGAGACCGCTCATATCAGCCAGAGACTTAGTTAAACAAATCCCCTGAGAAACCAGAGATAAGGTGCAACATATTTGTGTATTAAATAGAAGATCTGTTTCCTGTTTCCTGCTTTATGCAGCAAATAAATATAATAAAATTTCTCCCAGTGTTCATTGATAATAACGTATTAAATGGTGCAATTAATGCGATATCCAGCCAATTAGGCTGAAACAACTATTTGCTTTGGTCTGCACTTAACGTTGATGAGAAGTTGACAAAGATGTCTCAAGCACTATCTCTAGAGCATTTACTTGATCTCCACACCATAATACTTTGCTGTCAGTATCTGTCAGGCTTGAGTCCTGCCTACATTAATAGAGACACACAGAACCAGTCATAGTATCCACAGTTTTAAAATGGAATTTACACTGTTGTGAGTTTACTGGATTACATTTGTCTTAAATCTGTTTTCATACCAGTGTCTTATATCTTTGAATGAGTTTGTCTGGCCTGTTGCAAAGTAGTTTTATAAAGGACCAATCACTTTTAATTGAGTATAGCTGAAGAACTTGGTGTTAGTTTTCCCAAGTTATTCAGACAGAATCTGGTTTCCCTTACCAAGGTAAAAGATGTGTTTACCCTGCAACTGAGAACTGGCTTCCAGTTCCGTACCCAGTGCCTCTTATTTCATTCATTACAGTGCAAAGTTGCAATCATCATTAAAATAAAAAATGCATTTGACCTAAAGGGAATGAAGCTTGGAAAGCAGAAAGCACAAAGCTAACAGACAATTCTGTGTCGCTGCCACACGCTACAAGAACCCTCCTGTTTCTTCCCTGTCATCAGCAGTCAGGAGGAGAAGTCAGCTCCATGATGTGACACCCAGTGCCTCACCTGCGCGCTTCGTACTGGCTGGGGACAGGGGAGTTATTACAGCTTCTGTGAAGCATCCAGCGCCGGCTGCTGTCACAGACCAGGCACAGGGGCACACAAATCATTGTTCTGCTTCATTCTATTTCCCTTTATAGCACTTGGTTTCTCAGTAATAGTCTGGCTCTTCCATTTGAGTCTGAAATGAGAGCCTTCAAAGCAGTGAAGTATGTCAGGAAACTGTTGAAGGGAATGGACAGAAACAGCGTAGGTGCCTTGCTAAGGTACAGCTAGGGCAAAAAGTTGTGCAAATTCAGGTATCGTTCCTTTTGAACACTATGTGGACAATTTCATTTTAATCTCCTGATGAAAGGCTCTGTGCACATGTAAGTGGTCAGAGGTTTACGTGACCTTGCGGAGAGCAAAAGATGAGAGCGCTGCAACTACCAGTCTGCAATGTACACGTGCTGAATGTAAACCCCTAAAAGGTACCTCTGGTCTCTCCCCAGATCAATAATCAAAGCCAACTATTGATTGCTTTGGACCACTCACTGCATAGCACAGAAGGCTATTTCCAGGATTTACCTTCTCAGAATTCAGTGTTCTAAGAAAAAGAAGAGTTAAAAGAAAAGTGAAGCCTTGTTCTCTGTCAGATAACAACCTCTCTGGGTGAAATAGATAACAGTGATAATTTTTAAGACTACCAGCAGTTTCCATTATCCAGTTACTCCAAATACTCTTAAACAGCTGGAGCTGGGGCATTTCAGTCCCTGTCACTCTCTAGTTACAACCTGGCGGGTCCTGGCTCAGAGGTTTCTCATGTAACCTTGTGCACTCATCCGGATAAAAGGACTTTGACCCTTACAGAGCAGAACTCGCAGGCGTTCAATTTCCCCTGGTGATACAAATACAGGGGAGCAGCAACAGCCAAACTGCTGCCTTCCTCTGGAAAATGGCATTACGTGTTTCCACCAGGGCTTTCCAGAGGAAGGAGCTAAGGAGAAGGAGTTGCAAAGACACCAATTTGGAAACCTGCTGAATGAATCTTAGGCAAGAGGCACAAAGCTTTCACTGAACACGTTCAGATGCTACAAAAGCATCCACTGAACAAGAATAAAACTTAGCCGTGCAGAGGACCAGCGTAAGATCACTTAATGCTTGTCAAGTGAGGCCATACTAAACTCTCCTGGTTTGTCTGCATCCATTCCTCAAGGCCTTGAGGAAGTTCACAGACAGCCCCAGCACACTCTGATGATGAAGATCTACAACAGCAGGGATTTTTGAACTTTATATGAATATAGACAACTTAGAAAAAAATGTTTAAAGGAATTTTTGAGGAAAACATAGCATATCTGGCATGAGGAAATTCTGCATGAGGAGATTTTGTCTGAGTTCTAGTCCTGTTTAGCCATGACAACAGCAGTACCTTGTGACATGCAGTACAAAAGGTTTTCTTATCATCACATGCTGCTGGTTTGTAGCAGAAAGTAAAGCTGTATTTTCAAGTATGGGTGCATCTGAACAAGGCACAAAACCACTACTGGCAGCGATCCAATACTCAGAGTTCATCCCATCACTGGGAGCGGGAGAAGGAAATTTTAGGGCTGTTTCTCTAAAATAATTATGACATTTATTAGAGAAAAGTAAGTAGAGGAGGGAATTATGAAAAGAGAAATATTAGATGTAATTTTCTCACTACCACGTTGGCTTCCAAACACAGGATTTCAGCAGGTATAGCTGCCATTTCCAGTGAAATGGAACTGCTTTATCCATATTATCTGATTGCATTCAGTCTCCTGCAGATATCCATGGTGACCTTTACCAGTCTGATAATCCATGCCAGTGAATGACACATCATCCATCACTTTCCTGGTAAATGCTGATGGAGCAAATGGGAACAGACAGATGCTGCCTCTGGCCTGAACCTTTCTGCACTTCACAAAAAGAAAAAAAAAAGCAAGAAGAAAAATAGAAACCCCCCAGCAACACCAGGCAATGTTGGGAAAACAGCTTAACATGCTGGCAAGTTTTCTTGCTATCGAGTTGTTCAAGCTGTCCGCAGTATGGGTGGCAGGGACAATGAGTCCACAGAATAAGTTAATGCTGTCCCAGATGGATTTGAAGATCAAAAATCTTCTGGGCTGGGACTGCAGGGATGTCCAAACCCAGCTGCAAGCAGTGCCATGGACTGACCCTGCACGAGAGCCCCTGTGTGAGTCTCCTGCACCACCCAGTTCCACAGCGCATGCATTTCTGGCACACTCTGGTGTTAGGGTCGCTTCCAGTTTTTACCTCTTCACACACAAATGCACAATCACTTTTTAAGCCCAAATCCGACCATTTCCATTCTTATTAAAGCCTAACCTGTAATTTACTCCCTCGTTACCTCTACAGGGTCAGTGGTACTTCTTGTGTGAATGTTTTTAATTGTTCTAGCACCAAGCTGTTGAGAACTGAATGTGGTATTTCAGGTTTCATGCATGCAGTGACTCCTGCTATGAACAACTAAAGGGGGTTCATTGCTATTTTTTAAAGTTGTCTTGGTGTGACTAGATTTATTTACTTGAATGGCTGCTGTATTATTGAAGGGCTGGATTTTCTTCTGGAGACTTCCACTTTATGTTCTTTACAAATTAAATTATTCACAGTTCTCACAGTGTAAAATATATTTATTTGTATTTTCTCCTCTTTTCCTGGCTATTTAGAATAAACTGCTTTCCACAATCCCAGGAGAAAATCCTTCAAACCTAATGACCTTGTTAAAGGTTCACTCATCACAGTAAAATGTCAAACAAAGTACTTTAAGGTAGTAGAATCGGATGGCAAATATATCTTTACATTATTATTTAGAAAAAAAAGAATCCAACAAACCCACACCTAGAGGTAGCTCTGTCAGTTCCATGCATTTAAATGTCATTCTTGTCCGTTCCTTAGCATTTTATGTCAGGTTGAATATAACAGGGACTCTACCAACTGTAAGTTAATGGAGCTGCTTCTGGAACTAAACATTGGTTTTCCCTGGACCACTGTGCAAATGTGGACATTTTTCCTGAAAACTCCTCTATTTTGATGGAACCGCCCGTGTCTCGGGGGATACATCTCAGCCAGCCGGTGTAATTGTTTGCTTTCCCACCTAATGACCCAGTGTGAAACACAACAAACATCCATCCCGACACCCCCACACACCTGACAAGTGACTTGCTGGTGTGCAAGCACTCACCCGTACCTGTCTCCTGACGTGCCTGCCGTGACTGACGCAATGCTGGCTTCAAAACGGGGTGAGAAACCAAAGTCCGTATGGATCTCTAAGGATTTGACGACATTCTTTCTAAGAGCTGAATTTTAATCCTAATTAGATGTTACAGATATATCTGTTTATGTTTTAATTATAACGTGGAACACCCAAGAAAAGGTTTTAAGGACACATAAGAGACAGAAGACGCTTGAGGGCACCTTTGCTTGGAGGAGAGAAGAAAAAGCTTGCTCTATCTGGCCTGGCAAAACGACAAAATCTGTTGTAGTTGCCGTACCATAAATGTCTTTCTATGGTGATGGCTCTCCAATGATGCAAATTTTGTAAATCTTACACCAAAGTTCAGGGTGACTCATGAGAGCTGCCTCACACCACCCCAGTCTTACACACAACCTGCGTTCTACCTTGCAGCCAGAGCTCCACTCCTGTACAGCTGTGACAGCAGTGCCACAGAAACCATCTCCATCACCTCCCGTGCAGTGACAGCTCAGGAACCCCAAAGCCCAACGTGACACAGCACGTCTGAACTGGGTGGAATTGTGACCAGGCAATGTTAGACTCAAATTTTCCATGGACACCGTTTAGGAGCAAGAAAAAAGGAAAGATGGAAAAGCAGGGCTTTACAAATCATCTTTTCTACGCTGACACTACTGCACTGTTACGAGTGCTGCTCTTCACGCTATTTAGACAGCAAGCAACTATGGACCCAAACACCTTTACACTTTACAGATCTTCAGATTCAGAACTTCGATATCTGAACCATCTCCAGAGCTGAATGTAATTGAAGTTAGGAAGTAATTAAACTCCTCAGCATTGCATGCAAGTGTAATGTGTTAATAAAAAAGTAATTGCACCTTCATTGTTTCAGCAGGTTTGGCTTAATTACATGGCAGTTATATTTCTCTGTACTTATTCACTCTCAGCGAGGGCTCTCCTTACCATCTGCTGATATTTAATTAATATATGCTAAATGTCCTACTATATTATTAAATCTCATTTGGAAGTGTCCTTAGTATCTCGGTATAGGACTGCCTATATTGCAGGAGAATGAGCAGGGACCTTGCCTTGTATTTAAATAATTTAGATAAAAGGAGGCTCATTAATGAAAGAGAGGTGTTATCTTTCCCTCTAGAAATGAGCAAAAGGGGAGGACAATTATTCCAGAAATGTAATGAAAACCTGCAGATTTCCCAGAGGTAAAATTTATCTACAAACCCTTATACAAGAGCAGATCTGACAGTCCTTCTGGCTAATGCAAGGCAGCCCCACTAATTGTAATATTTGCGTTGCTCTACAGCACGGGAGAAAACAACAGATTCAATTTTGGGTTTGTGAATAAAACAGAGATAAGTCTCTTACTCTCAGGTAACAAAAGATTTGCACTGGGACATAACATGAAGTCAGCCAGGATAAAGCTTGTATTTCTCAAGATCACTTCTGTGACAGCTTTATTTTTTCTCCCCTTTGCAAAACATCACCAAGGAGATTTTACATATATTATTGCATAACCCAGCATGTCAGTTAAAATATCACTCCACATGAAAAACGGGTAAAAAATAGCAAGGTATAAACGGGGCAGAATCAGGACAAAATCTTATGCATCAGAAATAAACACAATGGCCAAGGTTTTCAAGAGGAAGCAAAGGAACTTAGCATCGAATCAGATCTGGAGAGAAATGGGAATCTGAAGTCAGTTAAATTCACTTTTCCCCTGTTTCCTCACAAACTCAAACACTTTTGAGGCAGAGGTCCAGCTGTCTCCAGCAGAACCAGGATTTCAGATACCAAAAACCTCTGCAATAACGTCTCAGTTTATCGTCCAAGCAAGCGTGGCCAGCCAAGATCGTGACACATCGCTACCATGCACTGCGTTTCTCTGCCTGACAAACTGTGGAAGCAGAACAGTGGCGCAAGGAAAATGAACAGAGGATGTGGGGACAAGATAATCATTTCAACTTCCTCGGAAGAGAAGAAGAATGAATTCTCACAAAACTAGAATTTCAATCAGAAACAGCATCAAAGTCAAAATCAACTCCCATAACCTACTTCACAGTTTCCCTTTGATACAGTGTTTATCAAAGGGCATTAAAACCTGGGAGAGTTATGCATGCAAATACATTAACTTACAATATTATCTGTATTCCAGAATTCCTCTTCTGTCTGTGAAAATACTGACTCTAGCCTTTTTTTAATAGCTGCAGGTTTCTCTCCTATTATTTTGCCAAAGCTGTTGTGTAGCATATTTCACGCTGAATAGAAAAGAAGGCAAGTGCTTCTAATCATTAAATATCGTCTTATACATGAAAACAATTAAGAGGGTTTGAAGTTGCCTCTACTTGTATCTTACAAGTCTGATGCAAAAGTCATTGAGATGAATAGGAAAATTTCCACTGACTTCAGAAGGCTTTACTTCGCTCTGTATAAATAAATATAATTCCCAATGCTTCATTTCCCCTTGAATGATTACACTTTTAATAAGTCATGCATTTAAAAAGGAAGGACATAGAATTTTAATGAGTAACTTTTCTCAGTGCACCTTATGAAGAATGTAATTAGATAAACCTATTAATAGCTAAACTACAAAGGAGTGACAAACTAAGTGTCCATTCAGACCACGACAGCGCCACATCTACAGGCTGTGGGAAGTCAGTGGTCTCCAATTGACCCTGACGCAGCGAGTTTCGGTTTGGTTGCGTTTCAGCCAAACAGCAGTGGCTCTGACAGCCCAGCCACGCTAACGCTGCTTCACCTTACACCGGTATTTATGGTCTTACCTCTGCAGAATTCTCTCTAAACAGGTTTTGAAGCAGCTTCCTCACTCCTGAGGCAAATTAGAAATGAAACCCATGAAGAATTGGCAAGCAGCTTCCTACAACTCTGAACAACTAATTATGTTACAGTACCTTTCAGATGGCTTACACTAAATAACATCTCTGATATTCAAGGAGCCAAGGCTTGGTAGAATTTCCCTGATGAGCTTCACTTGATATGCTTTGGGAGTCTCCTACATCGCACATTAATGCCAGAAACAGTTGTTGTTTTTTGTACTGTTTAATTCATTACTTTGTTTTACTTATGCACCTCCTACTCTCTAGTAGTACAGAAATGTTTCACTCACAGATTTAAACCCTGGATATTGGTGGCTGCTACAGTCAGTAAGCAGGAATTGATGCTAGTAGGAGAGTGACTTAGTGTACAGAAATACTGGCATATTTAATTAAAACTTAACTCCTGCTGATATCACCAAGTTCTCTTAAGAAACAGCAGAAAAATAATTGAGAAATAGTAGGATGGTACTGTCTATAAATCACTGGAGAGGGTTTCAGGCTTCAGTTCTAGTCTTGGTGTTGCTACAGAGTAAATAGCCCAGAACCACACAGTTAAAAGGGAGGAAATTTCGAAGTACCTAAACAATGTAAAAGCCTTATTGCAGCGTTAACGGGGACTCAGAGACCACGCTTGCTTACTGTTCACTGACTTAGCCCACCCAACGCACAGGAAGATATCCAGAGTTCAGTAGCCTCTAATGCCTGGAGAACTCACAGCAAAGACAACCTGGATCACACGCCAGTGTCACCCGAAGTTTAAGGATGGGCAAAAATGAAAAGATAATTTGCTTTTATTGGCACCGTGCAGTGCATGCATGTCCACAGCCCCAAGGTTTTCTAATATATCTCACCTGTGATCAGGGCAAATACCACAAACAGGTTTTGGTGACTGCAGAAAGCACGAGGCAGATTAATCATAGCAGCAAAGATTATTTTATTGGTATTATCTACAGCAACAAAACCTGAGGGAAGAAAAAGTGGAACATAAACACAATTATATCTAACAAGGTCTTTCAGATTTGTCTGTGGGGATTCAACGCGTATTTAATTCTGGTTCTGTAATTTCTTTATTGCTATTTTTGACAAGTATCTTCATTTATCAAAAATCTACTTAAAAGCTGTTAGGGGTGATCTACTACTACCAGAGCCATTAAGTTTATGATCTGTCTTTATGAATAAAAATAAGAACACAGAGCTAAAATGATAAAAGGTGAAAACAGCCCAGCAGAAACCTGGCTTTCTCCATTCCTTCAGAAAACAGCCAACAACGCATTTCAGTCAAGATCTGCACACCGCCACACACGCCCATAGGAACAAACCTCAACCCCAAACATCCCTATCGTATCTCAGTCCTCTGCAGCACCCACGAGTCACCGTCTGCGCTGTGTTACTCTGCTGCCATCTCCTCAGCAGCTTTCCATGTTTGTGTGAACACAGACTGCTCTGGTGTTCCTCTCACCTCTCCCTGTATTTCTCCTGAATGGCTTCATTCGGGGAACTCATCCCCACAGCTTTCCTCGGCTGTTCCTGTTGAACCTCCACATGCATTTGGCAGCCTATGCATATGAAGGCTTATTTGGCTCTTTCCTTTTATAGAGCAGTTCCTGCTATCCAACCCATTTCTTGCTCATGAGAACTAAAATGATCTGGATCTTTAGATGGCTGCACCAACCCTCCTGTCCTGAGTTGCCCAGAAAAGCATTGACAGAACAATTTCAAGAGACTGTTCATCTTTTTAAGAAGTCATTTCCATCCTGGAGCGTTGCCATTTTTCAGCAGTCCCTTTCAGAAGGATAAGCCCAATACGATTACTTCACTTTTGATGATCTTTGATTGTGCTATCCTTAATTAAACAATTGGGCTATTTCTGTTCACTGTTTTGCCTTGGGAGCGTGCCCTGTCGTGGAAATGGCTTGTTTCCCACTTTTCACCTACTCCAACTCCTCCTTAAAAGGTTCACAACAATTCCAAATTGCTCCACAGTTCGTCACAAAGTGACTCTCTGGCAATGCAGTTGCAAAACTGTCCCATTGTACATCATGGAGAAAGAAGACATTTAAAAACTGACCTGTCATAGCAATGTTAAATAAGACACAGAAGAGTTCCCAGAAGAAAGAGATCCCATTTACGACATTTCACAGACATTCTTACCCCTTTTTCATAAGGATCGCTGCTTTTGAGGGAACACTTGAAAATAATAAACTTGATTTAATTATCTAATGTGAAAGAGGAGATGAGGATTAGCAACTGATTAAAATGCCTGCAAAAAACCAGTTATGATTAAGTGAAGTAATCCTTCAAGAAACCTGGGGCTGCATCAGAGAAATTTCACTATGGAGACTGCACCCAAGCGCTCAGCAAGGCTTCTGGAAGCATTTTGTCAAGAGCCCAAATTTATTCAGGAATCCAATGGGATCTGACCTGCACTCACACAAAATGAGAGTCTAGAGGACAAAATAAGATCTATTCCCCAGTTCTTTCCTCCAATATTTAATAACAGAGTGTAGACATTTAGGTGCTTTTGCAGCTGCAATTGCAATGCAGAATTTTCCATAAGATATTTTATTAATTAATCTCATTTACTGACTCACTGAGCAACTGCCCTCTAGCTTGCCCTATTCCAGCTTTAAGAGCAGTTTCATGAAGTTATTAGAAATTATACATTTTCTATTGCCCTTTCCCCATATTTTCCTCATTACTCTGACCAGGCAGAGATGCTCTGTAGGGCGCTCCATGATGGGAATATTTCCCTGCAGCACAGACACTTTCCTAATTGGGATATTATTTCAGGAAAGTGAGCTATGAAAGGCTGCATTTTGAACGCAAGGAAGGCATCCTCGTTCCTCTCTGAACCGTGGTTACAAACTGACCAGCAGATTTTGCTGTATGGCACCTCTTCTGGGGCATTTTCGTGGTTCCCAGGTCGCAGCGCTGTTTATTTTGCAAACGCTCGGGATGGCCGAAGGCACAGCTTGTTCTTATCTTCATACCCGAACTGACAGATCAAAACACATAAGCCCTCTTCAGCTACTTCAGGGTCCTACAGATTACGAAAGAGGTTTTACCGCGTTTGGATGGTTTGTGCACAAGCGGTTTAGTGCACACCGTTCTGCTGGCTACGCCATGGCAGGGAGTCAGGAAAGCCCAGCAGACACCAGCAAGGAGCCGCTGGGCACGTCAGTACCTTAAACTGGTCCAGGGGGCTCTGGAGAAGAACACATCCACTCAACTCAGAACACAACCGCTACCAATTCCCTTCCTTGCTTATAATAAAATCTATTTTGAAGACCCAAACTGGATCAAATCCCCCGATGCCACACACCAAATATAATATGAACACCTAATATGGTACAATATCTGGCTACAAAGAGTTTGCAATCTAAGCAGACGTGACAGACAACAGATGAGAGAAAAGAAATTATAAATTATATGTTCATATATATAAGGAAGAAATCCTTAAAGAACATAGCTGACTTTCCCAGTGTCTCAATGACCTAGGAAGCCAGGCTTTGGCTTGCATTTTCCCATTGCCAACCTACTGGATAGAAAGTACGAACATCAGGTATAAAATATTGCCATTCTAACTTGATAAGGGTTTTCAGGGAATGATATTTACATGTACTTTGCACTGCAGATGAGAAAAACAGAAGATACAAGGCAATGAACAGTCAGATTTCTACTTTTAGTATCATGTTGCTGCTCTAACTTGTGTAGAGAGAGACAAATGAGAAAAACAAAACAACTCTCAGAGCAAAAGTCCTATATAATTTGGTAGGATTGAAGCTGACATGTAACAATGGAAACCAGTCACAGAAAAAATTGCTTTCTTCGAACACTAAAGAAACTATATTATTATAAGGAAACCAGTATTTCTCCATGAAACAACTCTTCCATTTCTCTGTGGTATTTTAGCCTTCAAATTTCCCCAGCCTGAAATAAGCAATTTTTTTGCGTGCGTGAACAAACTGATTTTGTTTAAAGAAATGAGGAAATTCAGTAGTATTTCCACCATCTTTTCATGCTTTTCCCAGTCATTACAGCTCTTCTCTTCCCTCATTTCTCCGGGCTCATTTCCTATTGCAGTCATGTTTTCATAAAAGTTCATAATGGGGATTTCACTTGAAGAAACCTGGGACTTGTGGAGATTTCCTCCTTCTGAAGAATCTTGTAAAACATTATAAATGCAGACAGAAATTTTTATTCCTAACAAATAACTCCCCAGTCCTTCCTATTTCCTCATAGAATATTTGCTCTCAGTGAAGTTTTATATGAGTCTTGTCTACAACACCAGCCTTGCTGCATAAGATGCCAGTTCAAATCCATCGTCTTTTATTAAGCCTCGCCAAAGCCCTAAAGAGCTTGTAAGTGCACCAACGGGTCCCTGGAGAAACGGGATGATGTTATTTGAATATAATTCAGAGCGTCAGACAATCAGCCTCTCTGTCACCAGGCAAACAGTTTAGCCATGAGTGATGCTCATGAACAGCAATAATTTAATTGCATGCTGAAATCCATGCTTTCAACGGCCCAGTCCTCCTGATTTGAACTACTCTGAAGCAAGGCTGCAGCCAACACAAGAACCATGCTTGGGTTTCCCTGTATGTCAGAATAACTCAGAACAAAAGATGCTGCGGGCAGTGCTCTGGGTACAAAGTTCAGTCCGAACACAGTTATTTTCTACAGGAATGTCTGGCAGCTCTTGCAGTCAGTGGTCAACCTAAGGCAGGGCTCTCCTGGCAACGTGCCCTTCACAATCAACATCTGAACTGACCAAAGCAAACCCTGAATATTCCCAAAACAGTGAAGTCCTAACTTGTTCTTTTGGAAGACTGAGCCTTCCCAGTCGAGGACAAGTGGGAGTGAAGCAGCTACTGTAGTCTCGAACAACTTCGCCTTAATGATTGAAGCTTGTGTACCGTCAGAAGCTGTAACAACACGTAGGATGCTTTGCTATTTTTTTGCATATCAAAATACAAGTTATAGAAGATCTTACAACTGCTGCTGAGATCTCAGCTTGTAAATGAGGGTACAGCATTCCAGGAGAAGGCGCACACGAAACAATCTGGGACTCCCCAGATGGAGTCAGCAGAGTGACCAGACGTGTTTCAGAAGAACATTTAGACCAACCCTTCCGAATGTCAGAACGTAGAAAGTAACTCACATTGGAAGCAATCATCTGTGTGGTGACACTAAGCGTCAAACTCCAGAAACACTGAACTGCTGAGAGCATTACAAAAAGTGACATTATGAGACCTGCAGACACCATTTCAAACCGAATTTGAAGAACAGATATCAGGCACTTCAAGACTTCCAACTACAAGCTACACCACAGTAGTCAACATTAATATGACACAGCCTTTCATGTTTGACACTATAATAGATGTCACAATAACAGATGTACAAAGGAAGGAAATCAAAGTTCAAGATAACAGACGATGTGGAATCACATGAAGGAAACAAAATAGGTCAAAAGAAGGAACTCCTGAAAACAGAGACAGCAGTGTGGGAAAGTGGAAGAGGAAGTTTATCAGGAGAACTGAAGAGGTGCTGGGAGAGAGAAGAAGAAACTCTCAGAACTCAACACCACCTTCGCTGGGGAGCTGAAGTGAGCAAAAGGTGCTGGCAAATACAAGAAAGGAAAGACTTTTACAGACTTGTTAAACAGACTCCACTTGGTTGCCTGTGTTGTAACACCCTTGGTTCGGCTCTGCACTCCTGGTCGTCTGTGTTACAACACCTTCAGTCAGGCACTGCACTACCTCATGTTGCAAACAAAGAAATGGAAGAGGCAATTAGAGGGTAAAAAGGTGAGAAAGCAACCAGCAAAGAAAGCCGTTGTGAAACGCTAAACAGTGCAATAAAAAGGCTGCTGACATTCTGGAATTTTTCAAGGCGCAAGAGCAGAAAAAGGCTACAGAAAAGTGAGAAAGTGAAATTGCTACCACAGCACAGAATATCTGCTTAATTCAGTAAATTCAGATCTTAACACAAGCACTGGTGTCAGAGAGGTAGGAAAAAGAAAAGAAGCCTCGCTGGGAACGTCTGAGTTGCAGTGCTACGCCAGGAGAGCAAAATCTGTCTTTCCATCATCATGCAGATAATCCTTCATTGAACACTCTCTTCTGACTTGCATTTTGAAGAACACCAGGTTTGTGCCTCCCTTTTATCACATCTGCACATCCAGGTGAAGGGGCCGCACAGCTGGGATTCCTGAGTCTGCTTTGGACACTGACAGCGCCCGTATCTGAGGTCCACTGATGCCAACTCTTTTCCAGCTTGCATATCCCCAGCCTTAATTGATTTTAGTGCAATTCGGAAGATGCTTTCAACATTAAACTCACTGAACTCGTGTTCATATCTTCACTCAATCGCTGCAGAAGGTAGCGGTGTACTCGTCTGTGCAGAATCCCAGGATCAAGGACCCAGTTCATACGGCACCTCTGGCCCTTGCTACCCGTGAAGAACCAACAGTGTTCACAAAGCTGGCATGGCACTTATCCTTTTTTATGTTGCAAATTAAATAGACACGCTTCACTGCTGTAGCTCGGCAAGCCAGAGTGAAAATTCACCCTTGAATGTACAAATCAATTTTGGTTTATATTTTGCTCCTGGATGCTGGGCTATGACACTGACAAACACGGTGCTGTCTGACAAGCATCTTCGAAAGGGAGAAGGATAAAATATGGTGGAGGGGGGAGAGGCAATCCCTCTGCGCTTTCACTTACGAGCTGTTTACTAAAACATGGAACATCTCCAGCACGCTCTGCTGATTGGCACTATCTGCAATACGCACATCGCAGCTGGGCCGAGATGGTGCCTTCCCTTTACCCCCTCATTGCGATTTTCTCATAGATGCCAAGCAAATGTCTTCCCTTTCAAAGAGCGTTAAAAATCAGTAATGTAAGGGAGCAGAAAGAGTAGCAGGCTGGCCATTCATTCCCTACGAATCATCCTGCAATTTCTTAGTTTGACAATTGTGCCTCATATATTTTAATATCGGTTTTGAAAGAAGCAAGCAAGTCAATTCATCCTGTGCCAGCTCCCTGTAATTTCAGCTCGCTCTTTACTTATGTATGAAACTGGCTGGGGTGACGCAGGTTAGCGGCAGATGAATTTCAAGTTTCAGAGCTCAGGAAAGGCAAATAAAATGTGTAATAATCTTAATGTCTGGGTTTCACGGAGCTGCAAACACCTTTTGTGTTAACTGATAAAACACCACTGATGTTGCGACAGATCTTTTGAGTTTTAAGGAGATTTCCTGAACTCCTTTGCAAACTTTGAGTTACCCGGTGTTCTTTTCTCCTGGCAATGGACTGGCAATCCCTACCCCTTGGGTTATCACATATTTATATTCTTACAGCACTCAAATATGCAATTGACATTCAACATTATTTTTCTACTTGTATAAGTAGTATATATTTCATATGCTGAAGGACCTATATTTTGAGTCTCAAATAAAGAATAAGAGGTGGGAATAAGCTGGAAGTTCTCTGGGCTAAACCCCTCTTCTACACTGTTTTATAGCTGCAGGTAGACAGGCATGACCCCCCTGAGAGGCCCAGTGTAAAACGCCTGCACCAAACAAGTCTAATGCCATGTTATAACACTGGGTGCAGTACAAAGTACAGTAACATTTGGTATTAAAGACTGAGGATGAATTGCTTTGAGATTTTTCCATGAGACAGTTGGACAGATATTTTGGACCAGATCTCCTGCTGATCTAAGTCAGCATAACTCAGCTGAACTCAATACCATTGCATCTGTTTACTCTTGGAAAATACCTGAGTGTCCCTCACAGGCACTGAGCTAGCAGTATTTGCATTTGCCCAGTTAATGGTGTAGTTTCTCATGATTATCATTTGTGAAATTTATTTAAGTCATAACAAATTTGGCACAGTATTTTGTTATTTTTCTCTCCTAAAGTTCAGACAAAAGCTCTCGGCCACTGTGAGGCTGAGCACAAAATTGTTGTGGGGAATAAAGGCAGGGGTTTTGCTGATTTCACTGCTCTCCAAAGCAGACTAATGTCATTTGGATTAAATGAACCAGAAGCTTTGTTTCTCCTACTTGCCTGCACTTACGCCATCATCCTGGTTTTCATTTTCCCGCACTATTCTGACTATCCCACTCTCAATGTACCAGCTTCAATAATATTTGTCATCTGCAAGGTCATCCTTGAGTTTTCATGCAAATGCATGGACAGAAGTATCTAATAGAGGGTTAAGATGAACCCCTCCTTTCCTCTCCTTCCCACTCATCACCTCCCACACTCACTTTACACGCTACATTCAGCAGCAATGGGTCTGAAGAACAGCACTGCCAACCCCAGCACCATGAGGCTTTTCAATGCATCATAAAGAATGCGATAATAACAAGAAAAACAGCTTCCAGGAAGAGAGGGGGAGAGTTATGGAGGTGGTGGAGATACGGAGAGCCTCTCTCCTGTAAACCGCCAGCCACTCTGCCCATAAAGCAGGGCATACCAACAACATCAGACCTGAAACAAGACAGTCTTTTTTTATTTCCTGCTTATACAATCAGTTCAGAGATTAGAAACCAGATACGAGTTGTTTTTCACACTGCAGGATTTCTGCAAACAGATCAGAAGAGGAAAATTAGCAATATTAAATGCCACCTCTTAAGTAGGCTGAGCTCATTCATTGCTAAGCTACTGGCAATTCAGTTCAATGCCTGCAAGAGAGCTATCAATCACAAAAACACTTGCTTTTGTATCTGTGCTAAAATCCATACACTTCCACTCTATTTTCTGTTTTATTATATTTGAAGCCATAGTTCCATAGATCATCTGGATGTCTTTAGTGCAGCCATCATCATTTCATGAGATGAAATTACATATAGAAAATCTCTACTCAGACCGCACGTCCGCTATGGTTACCTTACACACAGATTTACCTGGTGGGATGGACCTGGGGAGTCCCACCGGGCTGAAACTCCCCCTTCTCTCTGCTTTTTGTCCCCACCAGTGCCAGCTGCCACCATGTGTTTGCTATCACGTCACGCAGCCCAGCGGTGGCAGCGCCCATTACCACATCACCCCTTCCCAGTTCAAACCTGAGATAAAGGAAGGTGAATACTTCACAAAAGCATTAAAACCACTGTTTGAGCACAACCAAACAGCCTTCAACCTAGCAAACAAGTGAAAACTTAGCACTTGAAACAAACATATCTAAAGTTCAGAACCCATGATGTTAAAATACCAGAGCTTGGTTAATACTGCAGCCCTCATTAATTGAAATTTAGGGCTACCACTCAAAGGCAATTCAGTGCAGATCAGCCAATTTAATAGCTAACTGATAACTGTCACAATCACTCCCTCTCTCCTGTCTTTTAAGCTGAATTTGCATTGGAAAGTTCCATATCACAGGGTTTTTCATTCTTCCTGGGGTTTACTCTCATGAGAGGGGAGGAACTCGGAAGGATTATGTGGTGCCTGAAGAAATTGCCAATACCTGCATTGTAGGAAATGGGAACCTTCAAACAATACATCAACTTGGAACTGTCCACAGACAGCCACAACTTTAATTCATCATTTTCCTTCTCAGGAAGAAAGAGTTTTCAAGAAAGACAATTATGGATGAGCACAAGCAGTTGGTAATTGGGGTTAAAGATTGTGCAGGCAATTCGTTACCTACAAGTCTCTCTCCAGAGCTGATTATAATTGGAGGTGTGTGAAATATTCTTGCCTCCTGAATTTATTGGATCTTTTATTTTGGATTCAGAGGAGAAGGCTTCCTCTCGGATGTATAGAGATGAAAGTGTCACTGGATACTATCTGAAACAACTCTGCATTTTGAAAGCTGCACCTTGTCAAACCAATAACCACAACAAACCACAGAAAACAACTCTTCCAGAACAACCACAAAATAAGTTTGTGCCCTCTGTGCTATGAAAGTTTCAAAACCCAGCAGCATTTCTGTACCCCGCACCTTCCTGATGACTGACCAAAGAAAGGTCACAGTAACCATTCCCATTGATGGGGAGAGCAAGGCACTGTGGAGATATGAGACTGTACACTGCTCTGGGACAGAAACAGCACTGGTGGCTCTCCGTATGGGAACTGCACCAACAAGGCACGGTGCCCCTCAAATCTGATCTACTACGCAAGGCTACACCAAGTTCTCACTTGAATTTTGTAATCCTTCTTGTGCTACAGTTTGCATGGAAGTTGGTTTTATGGATATAATGCATTTTGGCAGAGCTCATTTCTCGCAGCGATGACAACAGCGAGCATCAGGAATGAGCCCCACTGATAAAACCCTCTTTCTGCCCTAGAATATTGCTGGGACGCTGCATCTGGCCTGTGTGAATGGCATTCGTTATAGCTGCTACGCCAAGATAATGATATGCTGCAGCCAGTTATGGCATTCACTTCTCTCCTGCCAATTAGCTCTGCCTGCCTGTCTAGCTGGTTCCAGTCAGGACTGTTGCCAAGACTGAGAAAAGGAAAATTCTTCAGCCTTTCAGAAAATGCATAATGCAGTTTTAGTCAGCTTTCAGCCACCTTCAGGAACCTCAGGGCATAGACAATCACAGTCAACAAGATCAAACTTTTTTGGAACGCACCAGCTGAAGTGCATCTTATTTAAAGAAAGTTGGTGCTTTTAAAAGTAATTCAATGCTATGCTGCAAAGCGACAAATTCTTATTTACACAGAGACTCCTTTATTTTCTCATGGCTGCCATACATTTCTTTAGCAGTCAAAGCATGTTCTGGATACGTTGTTAACAACACATCCTTGGTACTGTGACCATTTATATCTCCTATGAAGGCAGCTGCCAGCCACGGCTCTGTCCCAGTGTTGCTTAAACCATCTGTAGTGTAAACAGAAATTCAGAAAGTCTCATGTATCTCTACAACTGCACCACCACAGGGACACACAATATACATTTCTTCCATAATAAACTGTCAGAATGAGTTTGGAGATACATAATCCAACCACTATACAGCAAGTTATTACATAGCTACACCATAATGCGCTGTTCAAAAAACATGTATACACTGTGTACACACACAGATGAATATATATGGAGGAAAGAGGAGCAACAGACACAATTAGTGTGCTCCATCACCTAATGACCATGAATTGCTTTTATAGCTGCGTAAGATAAATTAATCCAACAGGCAGGTGTAATCAGATGTCGAGCTTTGCAAGGAAATGGCTGTGGGTGCTGCAAGGGAACCTCACTCACTGCTCTCCCAGTTACAATAACACACGGGTCATGGAGGGGGAATGGATCCTCTGGCTACATGGAAGTTACCTGTGTCTTCAAAATTAACCAAGTGTTCATGTACTTCAGACAGATTAAAACAACAACGCTGTAAATACCTCTTCCTGATCTGAAATCTTTCCATCTCGGTTATGCCCATCTGTAAAATGGGAATTATAACACATTTCTTCTTCCTTCCGTCCTCTTCCTCTAATATCTCCCCCATCCTCCCACTAGAGAATTCACTGCTCTTGCAAACTCTTCAGCACGAGAACTTTTTCTTAACATATACCTGAATACCTTAAAAGAACAGATCTGTAAGACTCACAGGAATACAATAAAATTATGGTACAGAAGGTACAGACCTTCTTGGTTTGAATCATTCTTAGAGACTAGATAAAAGAGTGACATGACAATTCAGATATTCCTCTTATGACAGCAAAAAAGTGGTTGCAGTCATACTCTAGAGGCTTAGCTGTGGTCAAATAATAATTTCCAGATCGATAAGCCTAATGCAATATTTATGCATCTTCTATACTTTAATTATGCCAAGACTTTAAGTTTAATTTAATATTATTCC
>NW_010186151.1:47023-86066 GCF_000695765.1 Mesitornis unicolor
CTCAGAGGTGGGCAGTTAAAAGAACGCATGTCCCTTTCAATCAGAGCTTGTAGAAACAAGGCTCAATTTACCGCTGCACAGCAGAGTGACTGGGATATAGAAGGAGTATGAATTTAGATTATTCTAAAAGCTCAGTAAAATTTCAGAAGAGTGGCTAGGACTTCAGTAACGTTTTTCCAAATCTAACTTTGCTCCTAACCTAGCTGCTTTTTTGCCTCTCATTTTCTTCCTGCAGAAAACACTATGGTTACATAAGCTTGTTTTTGTTTTTCTCTCCATTGATATGTATAGAACACCCTTTTCCATTGGCATTTTGGGAAATCTACCCCCATCCTTGACAACTGCACACAACCCAAGCAGCACTTGACATCCTCTAGACAGCTGTTGAGTAGAGTGTTAATAGTTCACAGCATTGCATTCTACAGACTTGAATTTCTACCAGTTTTCAAGCAGGCAGCTGCTTCCTAACCCTGCTCTATCAGGTGGCAGCGTTACAATCCCTTTCCCGATGGTTTTGATGAAACTCAATGACAGGTCTAGATGTGCAGATGAAAGGTACCTGGGGAGCTACGGATGAAGACTAAGGACGATGAGGAAGAGAAGGGAAGAGGCGGATAAGGCAAAGGTGGGCTCAAGGTGAGGCTTACCCTAAAGATAACTCTGCAGTGAACGTGTGTGTTAAAAAGGACGACGCAGCTATAACAAACACCTCCAATTCCATTAACAGCAGAGCAGTGGTGGCAATAAAGGATGCGCTTCTTTGCATACTAAGATGAAACTTGTCACTTACGTCTGTCACAGATGGACTGAAAAATCTTTTACCAGATTTAACCTTAGTTTGATAGACCAGGGAAGTGTACAAACGATGGGTTATATGAGAGACCACGTTTTTTTGTGATCATTTATGGAGGAGGAAGAGAGAGAGAGAGAGAGGAGTGCTGTTGACAGAGATGTGAACAGGCATCATTGGTAGAGACAGAGACAACATGGACAGATGGAAAAATAAACCCAGTACTCCTAATGAGAACAGTGTGAAAAACAGAAATTACAATATGCAAAACTCCAACTCAGTCCTTCACAACCTTCACCTCAGCTTGGCTGTGCACGTATTTACTGAACTCCCATCGTCACCAAAAGCAAAACCCAGCTCGGCATCTCTTCACAATTCTGTCTTATCTGCTGCAGTACAAAAGTAGCAATAACAATGTATGAACAGGGGAAAAAAGAGAGATGAGTAATTGTGGTGGATGGAAAATTACAGACAGATTAGCAAGATCACAGCAAGAGCAATCATTTCTGTCACCAACAGAGAGAGGTTTTTCCGGCAAAAGGATAACAGGAGTTACTAAGTCTGTCTCCGTTATCTCCAGCAGGATACTGTTACCTGTCTTAAGGCACCAGAAGAGTCTACCGGCATTTGAAAGTTATGTGCAATACATCTTTTTAAACTAATCAAAACTTCACTGCTGTAGCAATACGTTAAAGCATTTAAAGTCTGCCCAGAGTCAATAGTAATTACAGAAATTTATCATGGTTGCCAATCACGCAGTTCCAACCCAGGGTGCTTGTTATTGCTAAACTACAGTTTGTCAGCCTTGATTTATTTCTCTAGGACAGCAGCTCCTTGACAGCTGGAAGTGAGACCGCTTGCAGGATTGGACCACAGGCGCCTCACGTGCTAGGAAATGCCTCAGCCAGGAGGCTCTGGGACCATTTCTAAACAGGCCCTGGGACCTTTTTTGGATTCTGATTTTCTGCTGCACAAGGGAGGATGCTAACAGGTCCTCTTAACCAAAAACAGTGCACAGAATAACCTTCAATGCATCTCCACTGCACAGCAGATGTTAAATGAATGCCTCGGGTTACAGGAATTTCATTAAACGTGAGAATCGCACCTCTCTCTTATCAATATGAGCTCTGCCAATAAAAAGACAAGTCTTCCTAAGGGAAAATTCAGCCCCTGCTTGGCCAGGACTTTATTCTTCTCTTGCCTCTCCCCTCAAGCCTTCAGACCAAATGCAGCGAGAACGATACAAATGAAGTGATACAGATCTCTGAGCATGCACAAGGAATGAAGGATGGAAATGAGGGATAAGGATGTAGGCAAAGGCACTTAAAATAAATTAGAGCACTTCCCTAGAATCTTTTATTTCTTATTTTGCGAGGCAATGCCCTTCAGCGTAAGTTTCTGTAGCACCTTCATTTTCACACAGGGCTCAGTAACCTCAACTTTATCTACCAATTTACAAACTGCATGCCTGACTCTGACCCTGTGCCAGGTTTACACTGCTGCATGCTGACACGGGGTGTGAACGTGGTGTGAACAGGCTGTGAACGCCCTGTGCCCAACGCAGAGGAAAAACAACAGGAAAAACACAGGGGCACGAGTGCTGGAAAGCCAGAACACAGGGAGCTGAAGGGTATTTTGAAACTCTGATTAATATTAAAGTGAAAAATAAGATGACTCAAGCAATTCAGAAGGAGTAACTGCCTCTTTCAACTTCTATGACAATAGTTGGGAAGCAGGACAAATGTTTCAGAGCTGATCCTCTGCACAAATATTTCCAGTGAAATAGCATAAACATAAACACATTTTTCAGCAAACATCTAACTGCTTAGCATATTTCACTGGGTTTTTTTTTTTCAGAATTTTAAGTACTTAGATGAAGATCTGGAAATAAAACTATGGAATTGTTCAGCCCTTGAACAAGTGGAAATGGAAGCTCCCCATACTGCTGAAAATACATTTTCAGGATGGCCAGATTCATAGATTGCTAAACTCTAAAGTTGAAAGGTAGCAGCATAATCATCTGGACAGAAGTGAGGAATGACAGAAGTCATAAAAGCTTCATTCATTAACTTCTGTTTCTAGCTCAAAACTGCAGCAGGAGCTAAACTTTTTCTTAGAAACATACAAAGTCTTCTTTTAAAAAACTAAAAATTATGGATAATTAACCTTAGCCCTATATAAAGCTTTACCTCCAAGGACTGAACTTCTATTATTATTTTTTTCTTTTATTTTAAATTTGTGGCACATTTTAAAATAGCTGCTGATCATTTACCCTGCATTGCAATTAGATGCAATTAGGAATTGCCCTCCTTTGTAATGAGATGTAATTATGGTTTCTGTGACAGTGTAACACCCAAGGCAATCTTCCTCTCGCCCATCTGCATTTACAAGGGAAGTTTTCCCCGACTGCTCCAGCTAAGGGCTGTGGACCTTCCTGGGTCCTGCTGCAATTAAACAAGACACACCGAGGAACACACGTAACAGCTAACCTTGCAGAGGCTCATAAAATATTCAGCAACGCCGTATTGCTTCAGGTAGTTCTATTAATCTAAGCGTGCGTCTGTTTGTGTGTGTGTGCCTGCATACAAGTACACAAACAGGAATTATGTGGAGAAGAACTACATTAAAAGTGTATTTTTAACAATTTATGCAACCTACTTCTTCCAAACTTCAAAAGGTGTTTGAGGAAAGTGTGGTATAAGGAGTAGATTTCCACGGACATTTTTAATCTCACAGTTCGCTGCGGCCTACACATTATTTGCAATTAATGCAGGTAAAGCAAGACTGAGTCCGAGGTAGCCTTTAAAGAGCACAATCGTTTCCCCATGTGGCACCTCCATGCTATTGGATACCCCCTTCAAGCACATACTGGGAATTTTACACCAAAGGAGAGCAGTCAATTCCTGCAAAATGTGCACAGAATGACACAAATGGCACTAATCACAAGATTTACACAAGAACCAGAACACAGGAGAGAAATGCTCATCTAATCATATCTTGTGTTGTTTTTTTCTGCCCTTATTTTTGTGCTGCACAAAGCCTTGCTGAAATAGGGGTGATGATTTTAGAGTATGAGAGCTACTATACATCAGAGTTTACAAGATTACTGTATATGATTTATTGTAATCAATATATGATAGAGATTGAACGTGAACAGGAGAGGGATTTTTATTTAATTGTGAATATTAATGCATGAGTTCAGGCTACTGATTTAGCCCACAGTTCTTTTCCTGTGTGAAAACCCTCCTAAGAGGCATTTCTTTTGTTCCTGTTTGGTCGCTGCTTCCTCTATAGAGCAGACTGGCATGATTAATCCAAACAAGAGGGATTAATTGGACAACCTTCTGTGTCCTGCAAGCAGCTCAGGGAATTGGCAAACTATTATCTGCTCAGATCCTCTATTTCATCACATGAATCACCCTGCCTTGAGCATCACTCTATATAAAGCAAAAATGGAGAGGCTGCAAAGTGTCTCTCCTTTTTATTTATTGTGAGCACTTCTCAAAATATGTATCCACTTTATTATTTTTCTCCTTCCAGTCCAATTAGTCCATGTTCTCACAGATGATTTTTCTTTGTAATTCACTTATTTTTAATTGGCGTGGAGTTCTGAGCTGCACTAGTTCTGCAGAAATGAAATATTTGAAGAGCAGTTGAACTGTGTCTCTCTACGCCTCTATGATTTCTCTCACTTCAGAAAAAAAACCTAGAGCTTACTGGCACAGATCAGTGGATGTGGAACACCTTGAAGTTTCTGGGACAAAAATAAATGCCATTTCTTATCGACGTATTCAAGCCAAGGGGTTAAATTCTGATTTACATTATCTAAATCTGGAGTAATGCCAGTCCTGACTGTAGTTACCGCATTGTGCAGGTGTGGGTGAGTATTTGTGTACAGTCACAGAAGAACAACAGCTTTCTAATGTTGAAACCATTTCATTTTGTTGTTTTTGTTGTTTATGATGCCTTGGTACAGATTCAGTGCTCAAACTCTATTGATGGTTGCTGCTAGAAAAACCTTGTATAATATTTCAGCTTTACTCTGCTATAACCAATGTGAGAAGTTTACCCCTTTCATCCTTGCAGTTCTGCTGTTATTAAAATGTATTGTCTGAGTTTCTGACAGCCCAAAAAAGGCTTGTCCTAACATCCAGTGGAATTGGCTGGAACCATTCTGCTTGCTTTAGTGCGCATTACATCAGGCCACCAACATTCCTCCCAGTCACCAGAAATCCCATTTACCGTTCTGGATCCCTTTCCCTCAGTGGGTGAAGATGCAGTCGACAGCATTATCTGCAGAGTGCATATTGTGTACATTAATCCAGCTGCCAATGTTGCAAAAGGGGTCAACCGCTTCAGAAAGAGCAGAGAATAAAGTAGTTCACCGTAGGCACAGCTCTGCGGATTGCCAGCTCTCTGCGATAGATCACAGGGGATTTCCTGTAACTGCCTTGAAACAGACACTGACCAGGAGGCAGAGCCCATTACTGACAGAAGAAAAGGCCTGGCAGAAAACCCCGGGCTGCAGGGCTGTAGCTAGGATCAGTACAAGAGCAGGTTTCTGCAATCCATCAAGAGCGCTGTGCGCAGGTGACCCAGGCGTCACCTCGCACCATTGTACCCTGCAGCAGGCAGCCCTTGTTGGAATTGCCCCTCTGGGCGATGAAAGCACTCGATGTGACACCTGTGAGTTTGCCCTTTACTGCTGCAAACCCAAGCTGTTAAATATCACGCTCTTTTGGCTGTGATTTACTCTATTTACGGCCCTCCCTCCTCCCAACCTTTCCTTATCACAAGGGATCAATTCTGGACATACAACAAAAGGCAACAATGGTTTTAATAAAAACCAGAAGGACAGGAAAGATTCATTTTGCCAATGAAGACAGGCTGCAGCAATGGAGAAAAAGAAAGCAGGCAAACAAGAAAGAATATCATCAATAAAAAAGCACATTGGTGGCTATACTAACCCATGGGCACATTTATAGTAGATGAAATCAGCTGTGTTTTCTTAATATCCCTTGTTCCTTCTGAATTCAACAACTCTCCTAATTTAGAAGTGGGTACCTAAAAATGTTGCAGAGGTTCTTCCCTTTGACAGGAAACGACTTCAAGGAAGAAGTATAGTCCTTTAAGACCTATAAGTCTTGATGCAGAAAACCTAATTCCTCTTGTGACCTTGGGAAAGCCTTATTAAACTTCTGTGTTATTCTGCTTTAGACAAAATTCCAGACTTGGTGAAGTGCTATCAAAATAAGGTCCACTCAAAACTCATTTTTTTTTCTTTTTAGACCACACTATCAAAAAGCATTAAAGTACAGCATGTAAGTAGTACAAAAAAAGAGACTGCTTTGCATTCGAATTCATAAGATGTGATACTTTTCTTTGGCTTTTCATATGCAATGTCATTTTCTTGGAAACAGAAATTTGTGTAATAGTTTCGTGTATTTAATGTTTTCTCTGGACAATCTGTAAGGAGAAAAGGAGTTCTGTTCTGATGAAAGTATTCCCCATGAAGTATTTTGCAGCATCAGTGGAAGAGGTGTATTGTGTCATGAGAACCGCTCAATATGGAAAGAGCTGTTTATAACAAGACTTTAACGTGATCAAACTCTACGTTGATTTTAGTTTCAAAAAGTGGGAACATCACAAGTCTCAAGTTATCATAAACAAGCTGAGAAGGGTTACCTGTCTTACTGCAGTTGCGAGTTGCTGGGAAGGTCTGCAGTAGCCCCCAAGTGGAAATCAAGGTTGTTTTTGTCACGTCTACCAGGTAGCTCATCAGGATCGCGCTGTACCATCTCTGCTGCCAGCATTCAGCCTCCTTGCCGTTTGTGATCATCTGCAAAACCAAAACATGTTCTCAAGCCAAATAAATCTTTAATAGCTGGAGTCAGAGACGTCGTCTCAATGTGCACATAACTACATGGCGCTTTCAGAAACCTGTGCTAGAAAATTGCAGAGAAGGGTGTAAGTCTTGGAATTTGCCACCATTCATGTGAAATAAATGTGTTGCTCTGCAACCTCAACAGCAATGTACTTTTCAAAATAGCCCACGGCAAAATTTTCAAGAAAAATTAAAGCAACTACCATACAAAGCTGCCTTTGGCAGGAGGCTTTTGACTTCACGCGTTTGAAAAAGCTTTCTGCTCCACGGAAGAGAAGGATGTAATACCTTCCAAAAGAAACTACCCTTGTTCCTTCCTCACAGATTCCATACATATGCACAAATTCATCAAAGGATGCATCTTAATAAAGCAATTTCATCAGCTCTAGAGGCTGTGTTTGAATAAAAACCAGGTTTACTTGAATTGTCTTTGCACAGAAGCAGAAGGGTCTCAGGGTTTCAGCAAGAAAATCTTAAATGCTTTTTATGCTCTGCATATTCTTCAGACTTAAATTTCTTCTGAAAGAGAGGGTGGAATGCTGATTTGTCAGGCAGTATAGATGAAATCCATTTTTGTTGCAGCGAGGAAGTAAAGCTATGACCCTCAACATGGTACATGAAAACAGTGTTTCCTCTCTTTAATGAAGTTAGACTTCACCCAATTGGAGTGCAGGTTTTTAAAAGCAAGGATATAGGATGTGTAGTTGTGCACAGAACACCAGTATTACCAGTTTCAAGGCTCTGTAAAACTATTAATTAGCACCATTTAAAGGGCAAAAATAACCCTGGCATGGCTCGGAAAGGAAAAATTTTGAAGAAGCTACACTGACTTACACCAAAATTTGGCTCATATTTTTCTGCACAAAGCCAAAAATTTAAGCTGAATGAAATGCCAACTTGGAAAAGAATGCATTTTTTCAGTTCCGTGACAAAATTGTGACCTCTCTTTCAGTTACTGACTGGCAACTTTTTTACAAAAATGAACCTAATGCAAGGCACAACAGTTTCCATATTGGAGTGGTGTTCAGTATTGCAAATAGTGACACAGTACTTTTCCTGCCCATCTTTACAGTGAGGGTCAACTCCTCTTCTTATTTGTACTGCTAAAATCTGCATTAGTTCCAGGGGTTTTCAAAAGAACATTTCAGATTCATATCACTGGGTTTAAAAGGCAGTGTGGCCTCTTCTCACTTGAGTATACATCAGTGACTTTGCAATTAATTTTCTATGAAACACAATACACTGTAATGTCACATGTTGTACAATATAGAACACCAGGACTTGAAAGCAGTTCTAACAAGTAAAATTTCAAATTAATGCTATAATTGGGGAATATAAATGAAGCGTGGTTCAGTCACTAGGGAACCATTATTTTGGTAGATACTGCATAACTATCTACATCTCTCTATTACCCAAGTACAAAGTACAAACTCTGAAGGACTCAAAGCCTTTTTAGAAAACTAATTTGTGTAAAGCAAGGTAGAAAAGCTTTAAACCCCCTTGCTATTCAAAGCATGAATGCCCCCTCAACCCAGTATTTCTATTGAATTTATAGACTGTTCTTATGAATACATGTCGGTCACTCTGGCACGCTGCTAGGTTAAGAGTTCTCCCATCTATTGATCTCAGCACAATAAGGAGTAATCAGAGCCACTGAAATTTGATTTTTACGCGATGGAAATCTGCTGAATCATAGCTTATTGGTACAGCCGTGTGTTTCAGAAACATTTATAAAACAGAGGGGGAGGGGGGCTAAATCAAATCACATTCAATGTATGTAGGATAAATGTCTTTGGAAGACATTGAAGGGTCATGAAAAAAACCCCTATGGGGAAAGAAGCCCTAAAATAAAAATCAAAAACAGTAGGAGTAGCAGAAAGGCAGACAAAATCATGGAAATGAAAGCCCAATTTTAAATTAAAGTTTCTAAGAACACTCAGTTATAAATGTATATGTGAATGATATTATGACAAGAAGACATAATTACCTGGTTTATGGTTGTTTATGGTTTATTTTAAGTCTCGTTCTAGAAAGAGGTTGTGAGCTCAGCTCTTGTTGCTGCAAAAAAGAGCTGAAGGTGCTTGGCAATTTGCAAGTTCAGGCCAAAGAGACAGAAAATAATTGATGTTAATGCTTGATACAAAGTACTGGCATAAGATTGAGATAGCGACTTATGGCATGAATGCCACTGCATAACAAGGAAGACAAATTTCAACCCAAGTGAGCACAATGAAGCTATAAAAACATTTCATATCTGTTCCTACTGTGATAAACGCTACATGCGTGCCAGTAAATCATGCACATACTCGATCTGATACAACTGAAACGACAGAGACTTCTCCTTGTTATTTCCCAATGACTTAAAATCTCCCCAAATCCATCTGGACAAAGGTTTCAGAAGCTGAAGAGATGTCACAAACAGCAGAGGACAGGTGACATTTTGACAAAACCAGATCGCTGCGTAAAAAAGAGTTACCAAATGTAAACTCTCACTAACACTGAATGAGTCCTGGCTTTATGCAACAACTAATTTTTTTCTTTTCCTTTTAGAATATCAAGTCACAGAGTCTCTAATACAAATTCTCTGGTTTTAAAATGTAAAGGCACAAAGAGTATCTGATTCTTCATTACTTACTCCTTGCTTCTGCTTCTTTCCCTGAGCGGGGTTAGGGTGCATAAATACTTCATGAGAACTTTATTTATATAGTCTCAAATAAAGTGAAGCTTCAAAACCAAAAATATTAACTCCGGGATCCTCTGGTATAGTAATTGGTTGCCCGTAAGTATAAAAGTTGGTTGAAAAGTACATTAATATATCATAAAATACAATTTAAGTTAAAATGAAAAATTTCGATTTTAAAAGTTGAAGGCAAGCATCCTAAAAAACCCAATAAACTCAGTCACATCGAAGAATAACAAAATAACGTTGCCTTTCCTTTGTGCTAGAAAGACTGGCAAATATGATCAGCTACTGCAGGATTTGAGAAACATTCTGGGTGACAGGGAGATTAATATTATTGTTAATATTGTTGTTGTGATTATGTATTAGTGAAGGTATCACAATGACACTGTGTAAATTAAGTTCTATTAATTAGCCGCTATATTTCACCCTCGAGATGGCATCAATTCAGAAATTGCTAACAAGAAAACTAATTAATGTTAACTTAGCTTAGGTGATAGCTTCTGTGGTCTGGGTATCACCCTAACAGGGGCTAAATTTGGATTCTCCGAGTCATTTCACAAAGGTCACATTCTCACTTAGTTATGGGTATTCAAGAAGTGAAGGAAAACCCATCAAGGTCAGGATGTCTCACAGATCTCCGCGCTACCTCAGACTAAAAACCAGCCTTGAACTTCCAGCATGACCAAAAGTGCTCCCATTTTGCACTTCGTTGGCTGCTCCTTGGATCAACCCATTCCCAAAAGCTGTGACGGTCACTTGGGGAAGCCACCAAAGGCAGTGGCTGGGCTGAATCTCTGGGCAGGGAAGAGAAAGGAAGGCGATTCAGAGATGTTTGGCCAGGACACAGCCCATTACTAACTCCGAGGAAGACAAATAAAGCCCGCTACCAGCACAGCACCTTGGCTGTGGATGCATTTCCAGCGAGGGAGATAAACCTGACAGACATCCCAGCGCACAGCGGGAATCCAAACCTGCAGCTCGCACTGGCGCTGAACCCAGGCGCTCCCTTGTATCCCAACTCCAAAACGCACTCCAGGCAGGTCAGCGGCACTGGTTCCTACTGAATGGAGCGGCCAAAATCTCCAAGCCAGCTGGACTGCACACTTCAATTAACTCCACCTGCCCTTTCTATAGAAATTACTCCTTACTATTATACTTACTATACATTCCGAGATATCACAACCCCAACACTGAAGCATGTCTCTCTCATTTTTTTGAGTGAAATAATGATCACAGCTGTATTTAGCTGCAAAATAGTTTAACAATACAAGAGGTGGGTGTTGTCATTTTTGTCCCTTATAAAATGATCATGAAATTAAGCCTTTGATTTGATAACACACAGACAATACCTTGGAAGTGAATGTGAATATAAGTCGGAGAAACTACCAAATGTAATATGGAGCAGACTGCTGAGGAGATCAACCCTGTCCTGCTCATGGCAGGGAGGGAGCAGCCTGAGGGGAAATCCATGCAACAGCCCATGGGATGAACACAGCCTGGAGAATCACTTCTAAGCCAGCCTGAAACTGCTACATTCCGTTAGCAAGAATGATGTAAGCTCAGAATAGATCATTGCATTCCTCCCTTTTTTATCCCCTAAACAAGAAACCACTGCCACATAGGACTGCTGGGGCCTGGCTGGTCAGCTTTGAACCTACCGTTGCAGTCAGCATCGCCTGAGGGGCACTGCAAACCGCTGAAGGCTGCGATATCCCCAGCTAACTCTGAGGGGAAAAATGAACAATAAAAGCAGGGTTTCTGCCCTAGAGTGCTCCTTGGGACTCCCCTTGCTTGCAGGGGGTGAACATAGGTCAGCACAGGGACCTTGACCTTTCCTGAGTGGCTGGAAAATGGAGGTGGCCACAGCAGAAACTTCTGGAGCCGAGGGTGTGAAGACAGCGCTTGGGTGGGGGCAGTCCCGCCTGCCCTCAAGGACTCCATCACCATTGGCTGGGGAAAGGCGGGCTGCACCGCCATTGGCTGGGGAAAGGGGGGGCGCCCCGCCCTTTTCTGGGGGAAGGGGGGGGGCTCCCCCGCCATTGGCTGGGGAAAGGCGGGTCGCACTGCCATTGTCTGGGGAAAGGCAGGCTGAAGGTGCTGAGGCACATGGCGGCCTCCGCCTTCCATTTCCAGTCCTCAGCTTCAACGCTTGAAAGGCAGTAACTTCGTATCTAACACATATGATGGTCTGCTTAACCATCCTCCTGTTTAATGAACTGCTCCCTTGGAAAGCCCACCGTTAGCTTTTAAGAACAGGCTGACATTTTTATAATGACCGCTGTATTTTCCAGCCGTGCGAGGCGTTAATTACACTGCCCGGCCCCACCGATGGCTCCGCGTACGGCACGCACTCGCTCCTGCACTTTGTTTCCATGAGATCAGATAATTGATTGTGCTCTTCCTGGGAGTGAGTCAGAGCCCATCAAGACAATTGCTCCAGCTTCAAAGGGCTTTGTAGAAAGAAATCCCATGTATTGATTTGTTCAGCAAAACAGGGCTTTCAGCACTGAGAGCTGCAGATTTCCTGAATAATTTTCAAAGCAACAAGACAACAGACCAACTTTGAAGGTGTTTGTGCAAAGGCTGCTATTCCACCAGTCCAAGGTTTCAGTCAGTTTTGCAAAATTTCCTTTTGAGTTGATTCTTTTGAAGGAGGAAGAAACACTTCTCTCTTCCTTCTGGAAACAGCAGTTAATAAACAGTTTATAAATTAATAAACCAGTAATGAAAATTAAAATGGCAAATGTTTGTTATTTTGTTGCCTTCTAGAGAACAAAAGCATAAAAATTTACTTATCCCTGCCTGTTTATCTGGGGAATACGTAGGACTAGACTCTGGTAAATATAGCAGCATTTCCTTAAGCGTTAATTTTGCCAGTGTATTCGTGCAGCTGTACCAATGGAACAGCAACAGAAATTTCTCAAACAAACATGAATGTGAAAGAAAGACCCTGCATTAGACACCTGTTCCCTTTTTTAGGCATTAAAATTCAGACCTATTCACAGGCCAGAACACACATCCTTCCTGCACCTTTAATACTAAAATGATGTGAACTTCATCTTTGATCCAACCCCTTTGGAAAGTACTGAATTTCCCTTCAGATTGTTTGACAGGGTTAAATACATTCCTGTATTTTCTTTTCAGTCTTGAGTGTATTCTCTTTTCTGGGAGTGCTGAAGCTGCTCTCTTGCACTCTGCGTGCACCAGGAGAGACCATAGGTGTCCTGCGCTCAGTGAAAACCACTGGAAACACCTCATTCAATTGTCTCTACTACAACTGTTTTCCTTTAAAAGTCAAGTTGGCTGGAGTAATGCAGTAAGTGGATGTAAATTATTTAATTCCTATTTTAATCTCTGTTTTCTTAAATTTGTAGTGTTCTCTTCCACCCACCCAACACCTCCTTAAAAAAAAAAAAATAGAAGCACACAACAAGAACAAAACCCCAAGTAGGTATCGGGACTGTGAATAATTGATGAAGCACTTGTAAACCCTTAGCAAATGAACAGTCAAGTGACACATGAATAAAACATTTGAAAAGAAGTCTCTGTCTGACAGCTAACAGCATTCTGAAGCCGAGCGTAAAATACACAGGTATTATTTTAAAGCAGCGTGTGTGCGATGTGAAAAATCAGGCTGGGGAAAGCGCTGGACCCCTGCTTGCTTTGTGCTGTGCAGGGAAGGCTGCGTGCAAGGGGACGTCACTCGTGACGGACCCAGACGTCCCTCGCAGAGGTTTCAGCGCATTTGGGATCCCAGCCCTTCACCACAGCCCCCTGTGAAGCTTCTGCACCGCTCTGTTTCTTACCAGTTGCTGCAGGATGAATGCACTCCTTGGCACTGATGTTGTACTGATACAAAGGCTCCTTTATTGACATTTTTTACTACTCACAATTTACTGAAGTAATATTACGATGCGAGCGCTATTTCATTCTTATTTCAACATAATACTTTCGTGCTGCCATACAGACACAAATCTTTACATCTGCTTCTTGCTGCCATGCCACAGAAAGTGTAAAAGCCACGACGAAAATAAATAACAGATGCATCAAATACAGAATGCAGCGATTAATGAAAAGGTCTGGAATTGTCATGACCCAGATTTTCACTTAAGTGTTACCCTACAAAATGCCGACCTCGCTCCTGGGGAGAGAGAGGACATTCCTCGTTCCTTCCATCAAAAAATTGGGACATTTCACTGCATCAGTTTCGAAACAAAAAGATAAGAGGAAGCATCAGCTCTCAAACAACGGCATTGGGATTTCATCGTGCTGTCAATGAGAGAAGATTTGATCCATTTGTTTTACCTGTCTCAGCTCACACTAGCCAAACTAAGAGGGATTTTAGTGAAGAATATCAAACGTGGAGTTTCAAAAGGAAATGGCTGTGTCATGTCAGCCATGCAATGGACAGGAGTCAATCAGAACAAATCCTAAACTTCTCCATTCCTGAGGTGAGAGAAACCACAGATGCTGAAATTAAGTTTAAGGCAGAAAAACCAGTGGCTTGATAATGGGAAGATGAATCACCCAGGAATGATGACGCTACATTACTAAACATAAAGGCATCTTTTGGCTGTCTTTCTTAGAGAGGACAATACTGATATTTAGATGTAGCCCACAGAGCTTGAAGAGAAGTGCTGTGAGCCCCCCACATTTCTGAGTTGAATCTCTGCAGCCTCCGCTGACCACTGCTGCCTCCTCTCAAAGGTCGTCAGGAGCTCGCAAGGTGGTGCTTCCATTACACACCAGTGACCCTCCTTCCTCTTCGGATTTCCATTTGCCACTCATAGATTTCCTATACATTTCAATTACTGTCCTCCCCCCGCCTCAGCTGAACACGTTGCTGGGTAACAAAGGTTTAACGGAGCGGCAGCAGAAATAATGACGTGTTTGATAAGCAGTGTCTTTCAGCAGGGCATTAGATGGGATTTTACAGGGCAGGGATGCAAAGGAAGGGAGACGTGGCGAGGAGAAGGGGAAGAACTGAGCTGTCCTGCCGTTGTCATCACAAGTCAGGAAACATGCTCAGCACCTTAGGGAAAGGAACCACACAGGAATGAAAGGGGGAAGAGGGAAAGACTCCCTCGCTCAGCAACGGTTGCACATTTTAAAGGGCAGTTCGAGATGCGATGCAGAAAACACTTGACTGAATCTTGCATTATTATTTTTTACCTCGGGTCTAATACAAAGAGGTTGTGGAGGGGAATGTCCTGACGATCCTGTCATTAGAGTCCCTGGATCACAAACTTAGACTTGTCATTCTCATAAAGAACAGCTAGAGAGAGATAATAAATACATAACACTCAGTTCTGCTTTTTAAAGCACTCAAATACATTTTTCATGTAGACTTTACTGGTTAGTACCAAGTTGAGGGACGGCCACTGCATTTACCCTCTGTGTAACTGAGCACACCAAACCTGCACCACCAAAGTGAGCATCCCTCCCCGGGCAGTTTCTCAGTGAACATTTACTGAACACGGTATTTTACAATTAGCAGTTGTCCCGTTACATACTCAGAAAAGACAGCGAGCAGGTGTAAATCTCTGGTTTCATCTCCGTCAATATTCCTGTCCCTGTCTGTCTCTTTAATTGCTATTGACTGCAGAAGGTATTTTTTCATTGAGGCATGAGGTAAAGTGATATTGATTACAGTAAATGAACTTTGCTGTAGCCTGAGTCGATCAGGAAGGTGCAGAGAGGAAACTGCAAGAATGTTTACCTTGCACATGAGTAAAATTCCTCTTTGGAAACTCAGCTTGACTGAAGCCCTGTGTGGAGCAAACCCACACTTCTACTGTTCAATGCCAAACAGCCGAGCTGCTGTGACTTTGGGCAGAATGAGAATCAGCTTCATTTGCTCCTTGTATTGAAACAGAAGAGAAGGAAATCAGAACAAAACCAGATTGAACTTTTAATCCCTCACGTAAGGAGCTTTTCCCATCTAATTTTTTATCACAGCTGCGTCTTTCATTCTGGGGAAATAGTGGTAAGAAAAATAAGAAATCCCTATCAGTAACACACTTGGTTTTATTCATCTGTCGGGACCTAGTGCCACATTCAACCTTGTTTGTGACTGAAGCAGTGCAAGGATCCAGCAGTGCCACAACTCACCGGTGCGCTTGAAACACTGGGGACAGAGAATTTGGCTCCTGTTTTAATGCCCTTAAGATGTACGGCCACACTGCTCCTCTCAGCTGCATGTAAGCCGTATTCGTTTAAGCTTCTTGTAAGCTAAAAAATAGCACTCAAAAGTACCATGAAAGAGTAATTTATTTAACAGCACCATCTACACATTCGCATTCTCTCGTAGGTGAGGGCCCTGCTCTGCACTGTACAAACTCCTAATAAAGGAAAGCAGAGCTTCTCCCTTTTTCACATTGAATAGGAAAAAGGGCACAACTCAGCACGCATGAACTGATGCACTTTGTCCTCATCGTGTGCCCAAACCTGGAGCTGTCCTTGCAGCTGGATCTGGCCGTGCCCCATGAGGTCTGTGGCCACCCCAGTGATTTCTAGGGACTCAGGATCCTTTCAATGCTTGATTCAGGAGCGGCGCTGAGCTTCACTCTTTACACATTTAATTAAGTCTCATCTTTCTAGAATCGTGCCAATACACTCGATAAACACTCCTTGTAGTTTTACCTCAATCCCTATGAAGCTATTTGTTAAAACAGTGACTTAATTCACGGTTCTAAGTGCCCTTTATTTTATTTTTCTCAGAGGCTGTTTTTAATAGCACCCGTTTGCTTCCTGATTAATCATTGCATTTCACTGCATAATCCATAGTATAGATGTAGGTACGGGAAGAACCCATCTTCATTACAAAACGTACTTGTTACGCTAATTTATGGCAAAACAATAATCAGGCAATGAGATTGCTCCATATAATTAATCACATGCTCGTAATGCTATTGCATGGTTATACATGACGGATGTCAAGACACGAACAGCTGATGTGCTCTGTATTTCATTTCTATTCCAAGTTCTCCAGTTCAGGCAGCTTCCCTTTTGTGCACGTCCCACAGAGCATTAACAGATAGCCATACAGCAGGAACCAACACAAACCGCTGTCAGCCAAGACCCGAGTCATCCCTTTTGGGTAAACCAAGCCCTAACCAGAGCAGCTGCCCCTGGGTTTATCCAGAGTTTTCCTTCTAAACTCCAATGCACAAAGGTCTGGCAGCAGGACTCACTGGAACCACTCTCAATTTAGGAATAAATACTGAACTAGTGGATAAATATAATATTAGGAGAGCAGATTCACTTGTTATCGTTCTTTGCAGCTCAATTTTAGCTTTTACAGGTGTGAGACAGGTGGCAGGACCAGCATCTAAGCAGCCATCCAAGAGACCTCAGCCCACCTTTCCCGTGCCCCTGTATTTACATTCAATAACATCCTCTCCTCCAGAGCCTCTGTGGAGACTTTGGGTTTTTATGGAAACATCAACAGTTTCCACCTCTCTCTGGACTCATTTAGGCTGTTTACAAAACACTATCAAACGTCCGTATCTCATCAGTGATTCATTTAATTATTGTTCCATAAATCAGTTAGCTGAAGAAAACGAAAAGTGTAACCAGATTTAAAAAATATTGGTGACATCGTAATTATTTTCCACTTAATATTATGCAAATCTTGGTGCTTTGCTCCTCGTGTTCTTTTTATACCGCTGCAGAATGAATAGCAAGCGAGTGACAAATAAGGCGCTTCCAGATAAATATAAGCCCTTAAAAAAATGGGCAGAGCTTGTTTCCTTTATTGCTTTCCTCAACTGGAAAATGCAGAATTCTATTTCGGTCTTCACTGCGTGCTTATTTTGCATGGGGAACACAGAGTGAATCATGGGTTTGGGCACCGACGATGAACGGATTCCAAGCTGTAACACAGGTGGGGAGCGCTGCACTTTCCCTGCGGATGAGGTTATAAAATCCTCCTGGAGGAAGGGAGCGGGGTGACATCCTGGTTTGAAATAGGGGAAATTAAAGGATCTGGGACAAGCAGCAACTGTTGCTGTTGGTGCCATTAACTCAGGTGAAAGCTGCGATGGAATTTTCTATGAGGGAAAAATGAGTCGGTCTGAGGGAAACTGATGGTTTCATAATGGCTCAGAAATCCACACTGGGTATAAATAATAGCAAAACTTAATATTTAGCACTTACAGATTAAAAGTGCACTGTTCTTGTTCTCAGTTTCCTATATTCACATCTAAATGCTTCTGGTTTTCTTGTTTCCCTGCCTATCTGCAGCCTCAGGACGTCCCCTCACTGAAAAACCAGAAAAACCCTCAGAGGAAGGGACGCGAGATCCTGTACGGAGTCGCCTTTCTGGAAATCAAAGCCCAGGATAAAGCACTGGATATTCCCTTCCCTTCTGCCCTCTCTGCATTCATCAAGGGCTGCAGACTGAGTCTAAAGAACCAGACTGTAGGGCATAATTATACAAAGAAAATCAAACATTAGGAGAAGCAGTTTGCAGGGATTTTTTTTTATTTGACTATCATTAAGTGAAGTGAGAATGAAAGATGTAAATAACCTGATTAATTTATAGTCACCATGAAGATTCAGTGCTGGGAGGAAACTTCCTTTGAGTGTGTGTTTTGGTGTGATGGCAAATTGTGTTTTGAGTCCAATATTGGGGTTTTCGGTTATTTCTAGAAGGACAGAGAGACAAGATCGCTTGTAAACCCACCAGCACACCACTAACTACGAACATCTGTAGGGAACAGCACATCTGCAGGGAGTCAGTCTGTCCCCAGCCAGCATAAGCTGAACACTGCAGCCACATGCAGACCTCACTCTTCAAAATACTTCACTTCTACTGATATCTGCTCTTCCGTGATACCTTTCATTGAGGAACCTCAAGTGCTTTGCAGGCATTAATGAATTACGGCTCAAACTGCACCTGGGGATGAGGAAAGCTTTTCTCATCAGCTCATGGAGCAGTGAAATGGTTGGTGCATCACACAAAACCACTGCAGCCACAGCCCCATGGTCACCGACACCGACTGTGTGCTGCCATAGCTGAACCCTGTGGTACTGCTGTTATCTGAGGCACTCGGGACTGATCTTCACAGCACCAGAGCACGTAACACAGAGTTTATGGCAGCCATACACTTGTTAGGACAGCTTTATGCCGTTTGCACCATGAGTGACTGTACTGGATGCAGCACGAGGTATTTTGGGAGCAGAGGGAAGCGCCTTCTCTCACCCCGCAGAAGGTTCATGACCAACATGCGCAGCAAATCAAGGCTCTCGTTTCATGTTCCTCTGCCGAGCTTTACAAAGCAAACAGCAGTGCAACGACTGCTCTGGATGCACAGCCCCTAAAGTCCAAGGAGATATTGATTTTAGCAGACACCCTGGATTCATACACGAGCCTCACGCAGAATTTGATACAAGAAAAGGCGGCTGGAGCTTCCACCCCTGCTCCTTCATCACTCAACGGATGGATTGCAGAGGAAAAGCGCAGAGTTATGCATCTTGCTTCACGTTTTCAACCTGAAACTGGTTTTTATTTGTTTTCCCAAGTCTCTTACGCTATTTGTAGAAAAGTGTAACTTGAAAACAGCAGTGGTGGTGTCGCTCTGCCATGGTGTAGATCTACAGCAAATCATTGGGCTTCAACGCCTTCACAGGCGAGAGTTAAACAGAGGGGCCTAAATTGGTATTGTAATATATATATTTATATATATATACACACACATACACACAGCAATAGATATATAATATATATAACACACTTGATATAGTTATATATATATATGTTATATATATATAACCTGGGCTAGGCCTAAGCACCGATGAGAGCACCCAGACTGAAGTCACAGCACAAACAGTGTTAATTCAAACTATCAACCTCATCTCAGGATGGGTATTCAGTTATTTGAACATAGAGACGAGCTGTATAAAAAGCCAGGTTGGACTGGTTACTAAAATACATTAAATCACTACAGAATCAATTGATCTCTCCCTTCTCCTTCCCTAGGTTTTATATGGACACTTCTGTTAGCGTGGATACCACCTTTTGCTAAAAACCTGACCTGCCATAAAACACAGCAAATTAATCCAGAACACGGGTTTAGCAAGCCTTACACTACCAGAACTTTCAATAATTTTCAATATCCCAGCACAGAGCAGATCTTTGCCCTGCAAGTCAGTCAGTCTTTTACCCAAAACTTCACAATGTGACTCCAAATCTATTAACAGTTTCCAAGTGATCGGCTGGAATTAGTGCTACATGTTGTACATGCAAATGTGGCTTTCAAAGGTTTACTTTTTGCTTTAATCACCAGCACTAAAAGGACCCAGTGTTTCCCTTTCATCTGGCAGCAAATTAATTATAAAAGCTATATGGTAATATTAATATTGTCTTACTGTAGATCAATGGTTTTATTACCTTTGATTCTAATATTACGCACTTGATGACAAAACCTAGATTTATATATATCCAAAAACTCCAGGGTGGCAAATCCAGGTAAAGAATTAAATAGAAATGTTTTAGCTTTTAATCTGTTGACTCAGTTTAAAGTTCAAATTGACCTTGGTTCACTGTTGGGAAAGTGATAGAAAAGAATCTGAAATACCTTCATGGGTTTTTCCCTCACTTTCAGCACCAAAGGAGGGTCACAGTGGCCTGGATATCTCCCCATCAGGGGCTAGATTTGGATTCTCCGAGTCATTTCACAAAGGTCACATTCTCACTTAGTTATGGGTATTCAAGAAGTGAAGGAAAACCCATCAAGGTCAGGATGTCTCACAGATCTCCGTGCTACCTCAGACTAAAAACCAGCTCGCACTGGCGCTGGACCCAGACGCTCCCTTGTGCCCCCAGTCCAAACCTTGCCATCGGGTTGGGTTATTCTGATTTATGTGCAAGTGCTGTAACCTTTGGAGCGAGGCTCCTTTTTGCCGTGCTCTTCAGTTCAGGTCCTTTATCACCATATTTGGGTGACTCCACCTTCGTCTTCCCCCTCAGCTCATTTATTTCTACCTGTGCTCTCTTTCTCTTTACTCTTATGCACATTTCATCTGCTCTTTCACCTCAGCAATGACCCAGCATGGAGTGAGCTCTTCCCTCTTCCTTATTTCCACTGGCTCAAGCCCCAGGCAGGCTCCACTGTGACTTCTCAAAGTCAACCCAAAACACCTCCCAAAGGTGCATTTCTGAGCACAGAGCAGAACTCAGAAACACCTTCACACCTTTGGCAAGCATCGTCCTTCCTTGGGACTCAACTCCATAGTGATAAACCAAAGGTGATCTTATTTCTATTCCACATCAATGGAATTATTTACCATAGTAATAGTTATGGGGCCATTCTACCATGTGTACACACACACACACACACATATATATGCACACACACACATATATATGCACACACATACACCCCTAGCGTGAATGCTCCTCTCCACTGAGTCGTCTTTATGGCACCTTGGCTTGAATTCCCTGCACCCCCTGCTCCCCGTTATCTGAACACGCACTCATTTCAAAGAGCATCTGTTGCTCTTTGAGCTTAATTCTTTTTTCCGTGGGGGTGGGAGGGGTGGGGTGGGGGTGTCATCAGACCAGAAGAGGAATAATGAGATCTTTTATTGTTGCCTTCTCATAATGCAACGTTAATGAGCTTTTTGTGCAGCACGGTGCAGTAACAAAGCCGGGCCGTGCGCGGTGCAGCTCCTGATCTCGCTCGGGAGATGTTCCCTTTGATGTGGCTGCGAGAAACACCTCGAGTTGGTAGCGACACTTCCAGTGTTAACGCTCTGCAGTGCTCTGGTTGTACGCGGCTGATGAAAGTTACTCATCTCGCAGCGATAAAGGCAAACCACCGTATTGAGGGCACTCCAATTACTCATCTGCATTCCAGGTATGGCCTTGTAAACTGAGCCCCCCCTCCTCCCCTTCTTCTTTTAATTATTATTTTGTTCTTAACAAGATAGAGATTAAATTGAACGCTCCAGATCAAGGCAGAGAAAATGAGTGTTTTAGTGTACCTTGAGCCATGATTACGGGAGTGTTTTATCTGCTGCAGTCGGGGAAATCAACTGAGGGGCAAATTGTTTCACTTTGCTTACAGAAGCGTTGCATCCATTTCATGGCTTTTGGACGACTTTCCCAATCATCGCTTCCTAAACAGCAAACAAAGGACAATAATATTATGAGCAATAATAAAGCTTACCTCCTCTCAGATGGTTTATGCTGCCCACTACTCTTTCTCTTCTAACCGTGGCCCCGGGTGAATATTGTGGACAAACTCCAGGTGAACAAATGACCCCCGAGCTGAAGAGCTGGCGGCCTAAATATGGGATAAAAGACCCCAGCTGGATGCTGCACATAATTCAGGGTAAGAAGAGGTCAGAATGGGGACCCTGTGTTTATAAGCAATAGTCTTAACATGCAGGTAAATCTAAATTGCAAGGAAACTGTTTTGGAGTTACTACAAGAGAGGGAATTCTTATGTGGGATGGAAAGGTGAGAATGGGATCTGAGGGCGTATTGGCTTTGTGGACTTGTACAGAGAGCTTTTCATGCAGGAGTGTTATGGGAGGAAAAAAGAGAAGGTGTTCCTGAGAAAATGAGAAAACTTGGAAAAGAAAGGATAATAAACCACATGCATTATAGGTATTTGCTAATGGCCCAACACATCATACACACTCCTGTGATTCCAGTCTCATTTCTAGTGGTCACTCACAACACTGATGTTGTAACTGATTCCATACTCCTGATGAATTTGCAATATCTGAGATTTGCTGGGATTTTAAGTGATCTCTGATAATTCATCTCGCCATCAATCCCAACCATGGCTGGACCGGTTTTACTCCCCAGCACTGTTCTGGTACAAAGCCCCTCCTAAAAACTGATCCAGACCCTGGGCCAGGAGATCACAGCTCTTCAGATCTCCATGGTGTCCCACTTCCCTCCTGGCTGGGATCAGTTCAAGGTAAATACAACAACTTCAGCTCCTAAAGGAGCATCATTTACTGCTCAAACATCACAAAAGTCTGCCTGGACACCATGATGATGAATATAACAGAAATGAGAAAATGCCGTTGTTTGTATATTCCATAGGCTGTTAAGCATGATATTCTCTTTCAACATCTGAGCCCCAGAATAAGCAAAGTGAATACCATATTACACACAGTGCAAGTCTCAATCTGCTTTCTGGATCATAATTTTACCATGTATTTAAGAGTTAAGAGGTACCAGAAATGCTGTAGAAATCAACTCAAAGGAACTCTTGAAAGCCTGAATCATGTATCCACGGCGTGTGTGTTTGGACTAACATTTGCCAGAAAATAGCACAGATGAGCTGAAAGGCTTTCCTTTTTTTACCCATCCTGAATACAGAGCTGTTTTTCTTTTGCAGGAGACGGCTGCACTGAAGAGAAGGCAGCAAGACTTGAACTTGGGTGCAGATGAAAGCGGAGTCCCCAGCTGTTGCTGCACAGCTGTAAATCACCCCCGGACTCAGCTGGTTTAGTTAAAAGCCTCAGATAATTTACTTAAATAATTACCTTCCCCGAGACTTGCAAGTTCAGATTTTCTTATAAGCAGTGTTTTAATGTACTTTATAAAGACATTGAGTCTGCTATAATAGCCCACCCTGTGAATGTCTGTGTTATATACACTGCAGAATAGCTACACAACACAGGGATTCGGGCTGCGGCTCCCCTGGGGTCTGTTATGAAAGATGAGGCAAAAAAACCCTGCAAACTTCCCTTTCTGCTCCACTTTGGATCGCAGCAAAGCCCGCGCCATGCACAGAAAGCACAGCCAGCGCCGTTACGTCCCACTCCTGGAGCGGCGATGCTTTATCTGAAATTGGATCCATGATGTGAGATTATTGGGAGATACCGCACGGCTTCTGCACAAGAATATAGCCCCGTCTTAACTGCAAATGAACACGTGGACCTCAGACACACAGAACAAGTGGATAGGAAGGAAGACAAAATCAGGCAAAGGTCAGCCACAGGACTGAGTCTGAAAATAAAGGCACGGGTCATTAGAAAAAAGCCCCTATGCTATTGAAATAAAGTGTAAAAGGACAAAGCTAGGATAAAAAAGGTCAAAATCTCAGTTTCTCTACAGTTTACAATAATTTACGCAGGTGACACTTGAGACTTGTAAGCTGAGCACAGTTATGTGAGCAATGTCTTTATCAGCGTATCATTTATACATTACGACTGCAAACGTGTCCACGTCCAGGCCTTTTGGGCCACGTGGCCAAAATTAATTTTGGCAGAATCCCTTAGCGCTCAATGAGGCAGACGTTGGTGACACAGCAACAGCATACGATGGATAATGTCAGGGTTGTTTAACATCTGCATGAGGATGCCGATCTAAAACGGGAGGAGAGGTTTATTCACTGCAAAGTCCATTTGCTGCTCTCCTGTGCACGTGTGGCTCCAGCACTGGAACCTGCAAATCCCCGAATTTACTGTGGCTCCTGAATCTCATCAGATTGGATCCCACCCGCTCCTTACAGACAGGACCTGAAATCGAGAGAAGTCATTACCAGGTGAGATCTCATCTGGCGCTGTGCAGAGCCGCGCTGTAATTGTGATTTCTGGGAACCTGCGGTTGCTGCATTAATCCTAATGAAAATAATCAGAGGAAATCACCTCTGTCTCTCTCTTCTAGGAGATATCGTATTTGTTTTTCCATCCCTTTATTTGTGTGTGTGCTGAGGGCATGAGTGAGAGGCAAACACGCTGTCTGCCAATGCTCGTCCAACCACACCGTGCCATTTCCCAATAAACACACCTCGGCTGAGGCAAGGCACACAAAATCCCGCAGCCCGCGCTGCCATCCCAATGAGATGCTTTGTTCCTCGGGCTGGAAATCTCGCTGCCTCACTGGGGTGTCCTGCACGTCCTCCAGACACGGGCAGGAAAGCCTGAATGAACAGAGCACTGCACGGATTTCCCTTTTGACCAGAGGATTTCTGTATAAGCCCGCAGTGGGATTTGCTGTAACACACTTTATTTCTTGGCAAGATCATTTATATAGAAAATATTCCGAAAGATGCAGTAAACAGCTCAGGCTTAGGTAACCCCAGCAGTGACTGCGCACATGGGAAGCCAGAGGAAACCAAATGAGCTCGAGGAGACAGAAAAGAGACAAACCAAGAACTGCGCCGCTGAAAAGAAATTACAGCTCGAAGCAACCCTCTCCAGTTGGTAAATGTGAGGAACTTTTCACTCCTCCAGCTTCCTGTGCTCTTTTCTTTCCCAGCATTAACTGAAACCTGGTGTGTTCTGTGGGTGACGGAGAAAGCTTTAAACACCCCCATAACACAGGAACCCAAACTTTCCAGAGTCAGCGAGACTCACACCCTGCTGCCACCTGAACTGAGGTGTTGTTATACCCTGAACAGAACAGACAGCGGTGATGTATTCCAGCTTGTGGATGGTTTTTACAGTTTCTTTCCATCGGCTTTAACTGATGTATTAATGGCTAAGGTACGATTTTATTTCTCAACCTCAGGCTTTTCCTATTTCTGTCAATGATTTCCATTAACAGCCTTCTCAGTGAGTTTTGCTTCCCAGCCCACCGCTGCTGGATCGAGGATGCTGCTTTTTGACTTCTCAGGTACGCTGTCATTTTGCTTTTTCAAAAATGCTTCATTTTATCCTAATAATTTTCCTAAAGTGGCACATCCAGTCTCCACATTGACATTCATTGGCCCTTGATCAGAGAGAACCCGGGTCCTCTGCATTAGGATGGGCAACCGGTAAACCTGCGATTAACCCAGACACCGACCTCATGTCTGCGCACAGAGTTAAAAGCAAAACAAAATGCCCTCGCCCAAGCCACCTAAAAGGTGGTTCATTGCCCGAGGCAGAAACCTGTGCTCCTCTCCCGGTCCTTGTCCTTGCGACTGTGCCTGAGCCCAGCGCAGTGCTCGGAATATTGAGCTGCCACAGCCTCGGGTTTGCTTCTCGGGGAAGAAACGGGGAAATCTTCAGAGCAGGGACCCTAAAACTGCATCCTAACCTAAGGCTGCCAAATATTCTGCATCTCCAGATGTTTCCTGCAAAGGTTCCCTTCCCTCCTTGTATTTTCCAATAAAAATTTGTTCCAGTTGTCATGAAATTGTGTGAACTGTCCTCATTTCATTCTGAAAGAAAGCAGCACCTCGTGTCCCCACAGTGGCAGAGATCCTGCAGGCCTGGCCCCAGTGTAACAACCCAGGCTCAGAGGAGTGAGACCACACAAACCAAAACAGTTATTGAGAATATCTTTTAAATACCTACATATTCACATAGCATTTTGAGGCATGACTCAGGATCTTCACTTGCTTGTGGTCAGCAAACCAAGACAAGCCCTGAATGCTACAGCACAGATTTGGGATCGACGCGAAGCAGACAGAGGGCTCTGCCCTCCCAAAGCACCAAAGCAGCAACTCCACCAGCAGAGCCTTCATCCAAACCCGTTCTGGCCAAGCCTTCTAACAAAACCAAACCAACAACCTAAACCCACCAGGTTTCCCAATATTCCCTCTGGCAGACACTGGTAAATGAACCCAGAACCAGACGCAGCTCAAGAGGAGAGAAGTGATGTGCTTTTTTCCTCCTGTTTTTAATAGCCTCTCTAAATTGGTTCCTCATTATGTTTTCTTTCTGGATTCTGCTGCCCTGAAAGCCTCGATGATAAGCAATATACTGCTGCTCAACTCTCTCAAGGAGAGAAAGGCACACAATTTTCTTTTCTTCTTTTCTTGTGATGTTGTACTATAAGAACAATAATATTCATTCCTTTGTAGCATAATTAAAATAAACTGCTGTGCTGTGGCATTTAGTCAATCGCAGCAGTCGTTTATTGCCTCATATGCAACAAATCCTCAGAGATTACAACTTAAAGCACATATGAATTTTGGCTTTCATACTCTTACCGAGAAGGAAAATATAAAGGTGCAGCAGCAACTGATCCGTAACCCGCGCAGATAAATTACATACGCTGGCCCTGCATTACAAACACCAGTTTCAGTGCAACGAAAGCGGTAAACTAATTAATTCAGCGGAGTTACACATGCTTAAAATTTATGGAAAGCAAGATAAGGCTTTTGATCCGAAAGTACCAGGGCAAATCAAATTTGCTGAACTCTGGGGCGCAGGTTTCGTGGGTAAAACAGCGGCGTAACCGAGCCGCCAGGCAGCGACTGTGCCATAATGGAGATGAGCGGTGGAGACCCAAACCGTCCACCACAGCACCCGTCCTGCTGATAGATCCATCGTGACAGCACTTGCACTCCATCCAAATTATGATTCTATGTGGGATACAGTGGTGCTAACTACAGGGTACTGAGGCCTTCTTAGGAACGGGCACTGGGATTTAGGCTTTAATTCTGGCTTCAGCATCAACTTCTCACCTGGCTGTGGGTCACAACCCAAAACCATTCATGTGCCTGAAAAGGTGGTCTGAGACCTTGAGGATTTTTTCAAAGTTACCATAGAAGCTTAGGGTCTGTATTACCAGGATGAGTTTGAAAAAATCCATGTCTCTACTCAAATCCTACAGTGCCATCAGTACTGGATGGAGTCCAGGCATCACACGGCCATCAGCAGATACAACATGTAGATGATGACTCATGATAAAGTCTATAATTATATTATCTGATTATTAAAATGCAAGGGCATGAGAACTCGCCTGAGCCCTGCAGAGAATGGACACATTTATCCAGCCTGGCACATAACAGTCAAGCCTTCAACCTCTGTAAGGATAAAGAACGTGAGCCAAGGTGAATTCAGCACCTTTTCCCCTGGGGATCCCACACTGTGTACGGTAACCACAGATTTCATAGCAATCCTCTCTTGACAGGGCACAGGACACCCCTACACACAGGATATGAAAAGCTGGTCACTACTAAAGGAAATAAAAACAGGAAAAAGGACAATAAATCCGTAAATTTATAGTGTAATTTTTGCCCTAGTTACAACAGTGTACAACCATGACAAGCAAGGCTGCTTTCCACAAACAAATTTATCACCACTGGTTGCTCCTCTATTGCTTTCAATAAGAAATGCCAAAATAAGTATGATTTAAAAATGCTATCGGCTGACTGGAATACTCGATAGATTTGGTGCATTACAATAAAATTGGTCTCTAAGCATTGTATTAAAAATAAATAAATAAAAAGGAATGAACACGGGCCTAAATCTGCCACTTAATGCTCCACAGTTATGCCTCAATATTTACTGTAAACCAGAAGATTGTCTTTGGATCTTCATTTACATATGCATAAGGTTGTCATACAGCTTGAAAGTGGGTTTTTTGCTACTTTGTTAGAACACTTTAAATATTAGGGCTTTTTTAGTGCACGGTTTATGCAAATCCCACTCGGAGCATCATGGCTTTCCCTGGTGCTGAGTTCATAATTCTGCTGCAGCCCGGCCTGGTGATTTAGGGGACCACGGTGCCTCAGGTGAAATCACTGCAGGAAAAGGCAACAGCAAGTCCATGGGTGGAGCTGTCCAAGGGGATGCAAACACAGGAGGAAAGACATTCCCCTCATCCTCCTCCCTGCTCCCGATCTCCATCACCACCATTTGCTTGAAGGAAAAGCTCTCTGGAGCACGTGCTGCTCTTTACTGCTTGTCTGCACAGCGCACAGCATAACCCTGGTAACTCTTCATGACACAGCCAGTGATTTCCTCTCACTGAAAGGAAAACCTGAGCTCTTGAGGAAGGTGGCAGCCGGAGAGCACAGAGCAGAGGGGTTGAGGTGCACGCAGCAATCCCTGCCAGGGCCGCTCGCAGGGTTTGATTTGGGATGCTCAGTACTAACGCCATGGGCTCCTACAGCCTGAGTTATTCCACACTGCAGCAGTAAATTCTTGCTCTATTTATTTCATGACAAATACACCCATGGCTGCTGTAACATCCCAGCGTTACACCATAATTAATCACCCTTTTTCTTACAAACCCCATATACAGTAGTGAAATAATGCTACTGGTTTACACAAAGAGAAATTCATGTTGGTCCACGCTTCCTAACTACCAATGTCCTTGTCCCAGAAAGGGGAGACAGGACATGTGTGAGGAAAAGAGTGGCAGAGATCCCATGCAATGTCACATTGTCCCAAGACATAGGGCAGAAGACAGCTCTTGAATGTCAGTATCTGTAAACAGTTGTATAAGATCACATTTGCCCAGACTGCCGTATTATCGTCTGGTGAGACCGACGCTGCAATCCAGCTGCCTCTGCTTCCTTCTCTGTGGGAACAGAGACCAGCAGACATCTGGATCATAGACACAGCACATCTCCATTTCCAGATCCTATTCAAGAGCACACAGCAGACAATAGCTTTCCTCCAGTGCAACAAAGAACCAGATGGCTTCAAAAGACCCACTTTGCCTCCAAGGCGGCATATGGAATATTAATTAATAATACATTAATAGACCTTTCCCCACTTAAAAATTTAATCTGTTTGTTAGCTGAGCTGTTTGTGGCAGGGAAGGGGCTGCGTTCAAAGAGCCATCGCTTTGGAGACGTCCTTCACAGCCCTCGGGGACATCACAAAAACCTGGGGGTGTTTTTAAAAGCAGTGGCCACTTGGAAACTTCAGAGAAGTGCAGAGAGGAGGGGCGGATGTTATAAAACATGAAAAGCTGTTAGCCTTCGAGTTAACTGCGAGCAAAGTACAAGCAGGGAAATCATTTGTCTGAGGAGGAGCATGGAGTCATGGCAGGCCCATTGCAAACCGGTTGGAGGTTTTCCTCCCACGACCCGAGTGACCCGGAGCGAGCAGTGGGCAACAAAGTCAGCACCAGGGCAGGCCTCAGGGCTCCAGGTTCTTGCATCGGAACCTGGGATACCGAGGGAGAGCACATTAAGCTGAGTAATTGGTACCAGACTTCTCAAGCCTTATGAAATGGTATTTTTTTTTCCTCCATGGACATTTCTAATCCGCTGCTTTTGCCAACTGATGCACTGTTGGGTGTGCGCTTCCCTCACCTTCCCTCTCCCCTGGGATCTCACCTCCGCGTTATGGGCCTGGATAAGCAGCTTTAATTCAGTGTCAGCCCCATCTCCTGAATTAAACTGGGCCCAGAAAGATCCTATTACTGTTGTGAGGGAAGGTGAATAAGTGTGTATCTTGACTGATCGCGTATTAATCCTGCTACCCACTTAGGGCCTGAAAGGAAATGTCTGTTCAGTTGCCTAGCAATAGCGCTGGATGTGCGTCTTAGCATGCTGAAAAAAGGGTCAATTGCTAAATAAGCCCCCAGAACCTCATTTCCATGCCTTTCCAAGCTTTACATTTTCTAACTACGACACAAATAACTACCAGGTATGAGATTATGAAACGAGACAATGGTGAGAGCCCGTGTTTTATACCCCGAGTGTCTCATCCGTCAGACGCAGAGCTCCCACCAACCACGACGGATTTCACAGAAAGGAAAACTAAGAAAAGAAACAGGAAAGGTTGCCAAGGTGCAGTACAGAGAGCGCGTTATTTCATCAAATGTCAGACGCCGGTGTTCATGAGTTCAGTGCATTTTCCATAGCAAACCTGTGCCTTTCTGCAGCCGGCCCAGGAGCTGGCCCAGGTCATCTGGACACCAGACCCAGTTCCTGGCTTCCTGCTAAATTATCGCGGTGACATTTGCACAAGTTGCTTAAAGGCAATCGAGTGTTTTCCACAAAAACATTCTCCTTCCTGAAAAGTTGTAGCTGAAGAGATAATTACAAGGGTTTGTTTTTTTTTAAAATATGTATTTACAATCATTGAAAACTGTTTGTTCAGAGAACTTCCCCCAGGAGAGGATTTGACTCTGGCCCAGAGCACATCTGGCAGCAGAGCACCGAGTGAAAGGTGCCTTGTGGGCAGTTGCTAGGAAGGAGCCGTAATTCCATTTTCTGTCAGGAATCAAGTGCGTGCTGCTAAATGTCAAGTGTTTCCGTGAACAGCTGGAGAGATGGAGCCACGGCAATCCTTGTTTATAACCCTGCAGCCTCTTCTCCTGTATTGGGATGCAATTTGGCTCAGCCACGTGGCTCGGCATATTAATCATGATTTCAGATTGTTGTAGGACTTTTTACAAGACCCTTGTAGTGTGGCAAACATGGGAGACAAAGCTCTTGAGATCTGTTCTTTAAGGTTTTCCCACTTGATGTGTGTCACTCTTCCCCAAGAGCTTCTGAGGGACTCACCCAGAACATGATAAATACCTGAATGCATCTGGAAGGCGTTCAATCGCCTCGGCCCACGGCTTCTGGAAAAACAAACAGCCCTCGAAGCAGAGATTTCTACAGCAAGTGCTGCCACGAAATCCGTCAGGATATGGGCTATCACCAGCCTAATTGCTATCAAAGATACTCATCTTTTTTGATCATGGCTTGTAGTAGAAAGAGGACTGACAGGCTGATGTGCGTTCCCCTTCAGATCCAATCCCTTTCACGTCGCAATCATTTTCCCCTTCATTAGTACCTGGATGTAGTCTGAAAAATCTGAGAAATTAAAGGCAAAGGGAGTAATAAGATGTTTCTGGGTGCTGCATTCCTGTACCTGTTTCAGGGTTCAGGCTCATCAGTGACGAGGTGGATGTTTGAGACGATGAAATCCGTTTCATCTGATATCCCCGTCACTGGAGAACTCCATCTTTCCTCTAATCACCACCCTGCTCGGGGTGCACCTTAGCGTGCTCTAGAGAACCCCATGGCCAGAAACGTGAAGAACAAGCCATGGAATACCATCCGAAAACACCTTTAAATGTGGAAAATCTGGAATGTTCATTTTCCTTGCTCCAAAAGAAACACCTACGTAGAGTTTTTGGTGCTGTGTTGTCGTTCGCCTGGCTGCCGTATCAGCAGAGTTCTAAGAAAAAAAACCCCTCAGCAACCACTAATTATTTTAAGAGTTCAGATTATTCAAAGAAACGCTATGGATTTGTATAAAGGTCTGCCAGTTTTACAGAAGCAAACACCTTACCAGACCTGCCAATATCTCTGACAGTTAAAGTAATTGCAATACTTCGTGGATCTCGATTTCTAATCTGCTTTTTATTGCAGTAAAGATCATGTCTGATTATGTCTTTGTATATGCTACACACTGGTGTTTCGAGCACATTTTTTCCTCATAACTGGCATTTTTCTAAACAACCACTGAATTAGAGCTGTACCTGCTCCAAAGCGGAGCCCTCTATTACGCCAGGTGCTGTGTCTGCACCCAGCGAGAGCCACAATCTCCTCAATGAATTTACAGACAAAATAAAGGAAGGAGATTGACTGTTAGTGACTAAATAAGGATGTGTTGTGTGCTGACACCAGGGATTACACCAAGAGCAGACAGAGATGCAGGGACCCAGAGGAACCTGGAAAATTAAACCCTAGGCTTTAAGTACAAACCCAGCCTATTTTCCCCTCATCTTTTACACGAAATATCAATCTCCAATTCCTCAAAATAGATCTCTGGACACCTCTGATACCAGCAATCATTTTGGGTAAAGCACAGCATTAATTCTGTATGTACACACTTTTTATCAAGTATGAGTGATCCCAGACAGTGCAAACAACGCCGCTATGGCCTGCGCTTTACTATGGTTAAATGTGTCACGTCTGCTCTTGGTTTTGCATATATACACACACAAAACGCAGCCCAACCCCAGCCATTTAGGAACGGATATTGCAGAGATGCTGGGACCAAGCCAACAAATTGCCAATTGATCTGTGCTGGAAACGCTTTGTTACCTAAACCAAAACGAGGAACAAAACGTTAAATCCTGACACGTCCATTACTTTCCTTTGTTTTACGCCTTGAGACAACCACGCAAAAGGCCTCCCCGCAGGGGAAGGGAACGGGGGGAAATACAGCTTTGTTTTATCCAGGGACTTCAATCACTGACATGGGTTTTTCCCTTTTATTTTTCCATGATCAGATATTCATGAGAAAGAAACAATGACCAAGGTTTCAATGTTTCTGTAAAGAGCGAAGGCGCTGTGTGATCCCTCAGCTCCGCGGAGCAGTGAATAAACAACCCTAAATCTCAGTGCAAATTCAGGAAGGTTCTTGTGCCCTCTTTTAGGGGGAGGGAGCCACTTTCCACGGAGCCTTCAAACGCCAAGCGACAAGTCTTGAAATATTGCGATGTGCTGAAGCGAACTCTCATTGGAGACGATGAGCTGAGCCTCGATTCTTCCTCCACCCACACTTCCCTTCCCTCAGACACACTCGCTGTGCAATTTCCAAGTGACTGTAGTGAAAGACTGGCATCCTTATTCCCAGCGGGGGAATTTCTTCTGCATCTCACAGCCCCCGTTTGTTAGCACTGCTCGCGTTGCAATGATACCACAGACATACGAGGTAGGTACCATCGTCTGTATTGCACCAGCACGCACCAGCTCGGAGCAAATACTCCAGCCCTGAAAGAGCACTGGTAGGAGGTGTTGTGCGCATCTGCAGCTCGATGAGAAAGGTTTACAAAACAAACAGCGGGAGAAAGAAGCATCATGAGCTGTGCTTTATAGACGTGGAATTGCTGCACGTAACTCATCCCTTCTGCAGCCCTTCAGAGCTCGTGTAATTGTTCCCTGCAGCGACGTTTCTCCAGTGCTTTGGTACGCTCAGAGGAAAACCCATCCACGCGGATATCGCCCTCACACAGCACTGCAGCCCTGAGAGATCCCCGTGATGTGAAGCAGCCACACACGGGCACACTGCACAGGGTAAAATTCACCTTTGGAGGACACGATCCCCAGGCGCAGACCCAAGAGAATCTGCAATTTCTGAACAAACTTCCTGGCCCTTTGCAATCTCGGAAGGGCTTCTAAAACGTAAAAAAGGAGATAAAACTAAACTCTCCAGCTCTTGGAAATGCAGCTAATGTATGTGGTGCATCAAGAACGTCTCACTAATGCCTTATGATTTCCCCAAATGCAATATGAAAGGTACATTTGCAGTGAGAATTCATAGTGCAATTTGCATCCATTAAGCCACGTCAGCAGGCTTTTGCAAATAGAATTTTCAGGCATCCAAACGCACCTCTCCTTTTTAATGAAAAGTGGCCACACCGCAGATGACAGCAGGACGGCCAACTGGTACCTCGCAGCATCTTCATCATCTCTCTAAATATGGAGGATAACGGCACTGACCTACCATCCATCTTCACCTCAGCAAACTCCGTGGAAAAGCACCCACAACCTTAAATAAGCGTTTCATTAACACCAAGCTCTGCGAAGTTCACCCCCAGAAAGTGCTTTGAGGTCCTTGTTTGAACGTTGCTAAAGGGAAAATGTTCCTATGGACTCAAGAACCTCTTCCTCACCCCACCTGCCCTCCTTCTCCCCACAGATTTATATTAGGATGCAATTTAAAATAGGACCAAAAGGAAAAAGCACCAGTAAGGCTGTCCTAGCAGGAAGCCCAATTAGCTAAAAATAAAACCTCAAATGCTGAAGTGGTGCAGGCAATAGCCCTCCTGCAAATGTTGTAATCAACCTGCAGCATTAGTAGGATTTTATGCAATCTTTTTCCTTCCAATGTGTTATTGTCCTTAGAGAAAAAAATCCTAAGATATAATGAGGGATTTGGGTTGGGTTGTTTTGTTCCGTCTCCTTTGATTGCTATTGCTTGGTGTTACCTGGGCAGGAAACATCTGCTTTTTTCCCCATTAAAGAGCAGAGATTACCAGGTTTTAGTTAAACCTGGCATTCTATGGTTATTTACTGGGACTTGAGGAGGAAAAAAATAAGTTGGAACCTAATTACATAGCAGATGCTGAGAGTGGTATTTATTCACCAAAACCACACAGGTCATTCATTAAAATCTCAGTTTTAATTAGCAAACACCTGTTTTGTGTTTGATTTTACACTGATACGTACTGTCTGCAATTTGCTTTCTTCAGTACAAGCAATTAGATAGCCCTGACAGTAACAGTTAATCTAATTACAACAGGGGCGCCTTGGGAGTCCGGCCCTGACTTCCCAAAATTACAGACACACGATCACGGCTCCATCCTCTGTTGGTGGGGTTGGGGTACGGGATTTTCCCCTCCCCTTCTGAACGACACCAAGATGGTGCTGTCATTTTGAGCATTTTCTGTTTACAAGGAAGATTTCCATGTAGAAAATGAAGCGTCTGCACTGCAGGACGTGTGGTGCCATTGCTGCTGTCCCGAGCTCGCGTTAGCAGTGCTGCATTGCAGCATTGCAGCAGCCTCACCCAGCGCAGCCCATCCACTCCTCTTCTTGCCCCAAATCATCCTGCAGTGCCTTCCCACAGCCCTTTTGGGTCCTTACAGCAGAGCAGAAAAGCTGCTCCTCTGCTGCGCTATGGCCCGCGCTGGCTGAGCTCTTCAGGAATCATTCCCAAAGGTCTCCCCTGACACCACGACCGCTGTCACCCTGCGCTGCCTCCTGTGCAACCATCTCAAATTCGTCTTTGGTCAGAAATCAGATCCTCCAGTTGACATCCACTATGGAGCTGGCACTACTGTGTTTCCTGTTTACCGACACCTATAACAGAATCACAGAATCACACAGAATCCCAGACCGTCAGGGATTGGAAGGGACCTCCAAAGCTCACCCAGTCCAATCCCCCTGCCGGAGCAGGAACACCCAGATGAGGTTACACAGGAAGGCGTCCAGGCGGGTTTTGAATGTCTCCAGAGAAGGAGACTCCACAGCCTCTCTGGGCAGCCTGGGCCAGGGCTCTGTCACCCTCACTGAGAAGAAGTTTCTTCTCCAATTTCAGTGGAACCTCCTGTGTTCCAGTTTGTGTCCGTTACCCCTTGTCCTATCATTGTTTGTCACCGAGAAGAGCCTGGCTCCATCCTCGTGACACTCACCCTTGAAATATTTATAACCATGAATGAGGTCTCCCCTCAGTCTCCTCTTCTGCAAACTAAAGAGACCCAGCTCCCTCAGCCGCTCCTCAGAAGGGAGATGCTCCACTCCCTCCATCATCTTTGTAGCCCTACGCTGGACTCTCTCCAGCAGTTCCTGTCCTTCTTGAACTGAGGGCCCAGAACTGGACACAATATTCCAGATGCGGTCTCACCAGGGCAGAGTAGAGGGGCAGGAGAACCTCTCTGCCCTACAACCACCCCTCCTGATACACCCCAGGATGGCGTTGGCCTTCTTGGCCACAAGGGCACAGTGCTGGCCACCAGGACCCCCAGGTCCTTAACATTTGGGGGCTGTAGTTACCGGGGACACTTATACCCTCTGACTGACGTATTCAATTGAACGCCGTCCCTTTGGGAGTTCCCAGGAGTCCAAAGTTTTCACTTTCCCTTGCTCGCCGTCCAATTACAACACAGGTAATGAGGATCCAGCACCAGGCACACTTCAACGTGAGGGAAGAGCACAGGGTTCCTGCTGGATCCCCACCAGCAGCCTGGCCTTGGCTTGACAAACCAAGTACTTGAAAACTGCACTTAAAACACCGAGCCAAGAAAACGCATTTTGATTACAATGCAGAGATGAACGACATTTTCACGGATGCACATTAGACATTCTAATGAATCCTTGTTTGAAATGGATGTGTTTGAAGCCTGTGTTCTACATCACAATCACACACTGCACAGTTTCCTCAAAGCGCTTGATTTTCAAACAATTCTGGCGCCCATATAATCGCTGCGCTACAATTTTGTCAAAGCCCCTTAATCAATACTTGCCTCATCCTTTAAATAAGGATGAAATAATTCTCTGATTTGATGAATGATGTGGCAATAAACCAATTACGATAATGAAAGTATTGCTGTAATAAGGGTCAGCGAGAAAGGCAAGTGATACAAGGGATACCTGTGATTATAAAATTATCATAATTTAGGACGTTTTCTTCTGGAAACACTCCATGCCCTACATTTGTGCCACAGCTTTCTTGTTCTGTTAAGCACAGGAAGCTGGCATCCCCATCTATCATAGAGATCCACTGCAAAAGGGAAAATAAATCTCCCTGGGGTAGGTGAAGCGGTTCTGAAATGAAGGAATAAACTAATTAAATTTCACTGTGTCATCCTGGGTAGGCTGAATACCATCATTAATTAATCCAGCCCTCTGCTTGTCCTGCAGGGGAACGGTGAAATCTGGGTAAGGAGATGTGGGGCAGATCCATCCTCTGAGGAAGGGAGACGGGAGTCCCAGCAGGAGCGGGTGGAGGAGCCCCGAGATTTCACTATAGCCCAAAGCAGGGATGGACAGGAGGGCTGTGCAGGGCTGCTCCACAAAACATGCACTTATTGGAGTTTGGGAAGCGGGCACTGCGCAGTGTGACAGCACAAACCGGGGAAATCAGGAGGAAGTCCCATTGCAGAGCACTTTCCTGCTTCATCCCAGCCGAGCGGATCTGGTCTGTTAAACTGTTGTAAAGTTACATCATGGAAAATAGCACACAACCTGATGATGGATGGGCTGTGTAAGTCACAGCACTGCAAAATACCTGTGTGGATTTCTTTCTGCCTGCCCGAGCCCTTACCTTTTGTTTCCCCAGTTACCGCTGATGAGTTTTATTCCAACACGGTTTTGGATTATCGTTAAAACACATGAAACCTAAACAGTGCGGTTCAGATGACACGAAGGCGCCTGTGGTATTTTACCTTGCAAGATACACAAGTTTTAGAGTTGTGACTTGTAGCTGTAGCTGCATTTTGGACTCAATTCCTGCTATTAATAAATCTCACGTTGTAATAACGCACGCTGGAGTAACGACACCTAACTGCGTACGCCCTGATGCCCTCGGAGAAACTGTGGCATAAATCCACAGCAGCCAACGTAGCCGCGATGCCTCACACCAGCTGAGGAGCTGCTACTTCAGGTGGAAATCTCACCATGAGAAATTAAGTTTACAGGAGCTTAGGAACAACCTTGCACCTGCAGCAAAACCAGCCTCATGTCGTGAAATCCTCTGCATCGGTCAAAGAGCCGACAGCTAATGAGTGGGGACGGGATCTACCGGAGTTACTCACCACAGCATCCTCAGCTGAAGTTGCACTACTCAAGGGATTCACTTTTTGGTCAGGAGGAAGAAATAGCTGTAGGTTACGGGGAGTAATTGGGACTGAACAACCCCAAAGCGCATCTCCGGAGAATCACAGCAGACTCGGGCTGCTCGCAGTAAATCCCTGCCAGAGCTGGCTCCGAAATTCTGAGCTACTCAAAACAAACACAGGAACAAAACACAGACCCCTCCCGAGCTTTTCATCCTGACTTTCTCTTACCCCTTCCGAGCAAGATAAAATAAACTAAAAGAGCTGCAGAAAGACAAGACTTCACAGGTGTTATTTAAGCAGTACTCTCCTTTAGGTCGGTACTCAGTAGTGCTGCCAGTTCAAAGCGTGCTGGGGTCACGGCGATTCCTCCCCCCACCAATAACACAGAGCCCTAAGAAGACGTGAGCTACTAAGAGATAGGTCGGCTTTTAATCAGCTTTAATATCAGAGTAGCAGCAGCAACCTCCATGCTCAGGCCACAAATGACAGGTTTATTATCCTTTCTTTTGAAACTGATAAATTGGTTCAGACTTCAGGATGGCTTTTTAGTTACCACCAAAAAAAAACCCAACAGTAAAGGAAGGGAATAAAAAAGGAAAGAATAAAGAAAGCGGCTATCTTGTGAGATATTTAGAGCTTTGTAGAAAATTCAGACAGACAGAGCAGTCGTGTTGCTGTCATCTTGGTTCTACCAAACTTTGAAAGATTTCAAAAGCAAATGCATTATATTTAACTCTCTCCACGCCTGTCTGCTACTTCGGTAGATCTGCCCAACAAGTTATCTGCCTTTGTGAAGGAACAGCAGGGATTTAGCTCACCTAAATCAGTGGTGTTTTGTTTAATTCTGTAGATTACATATGTTACAGAATATGCAGTCATGATTGGTGTCAAGATAAGGAACTTCAGATGCTCAGGTTGTGCACAGTCACTGGGCCAGATTCGGTTTTGAGTATTAAACGGATGGATCTTCTTAAAGATTTCATGAGCAAAGAGGTTCCAGCTGGTAAAACCAGCCAAAGAAATTAAAACAGGATTTCAAAAAGCAGTGGTTTCTGGCAATGAACAGGAAAGGGAAAAATGAGGTGATCACAATAGGAAAAGTTACTGTTTGCACCAAAATTGCTCTACCCAAAGCCCACTGCAATAAATCCAACTCATAGTCAAATATGTGCCTAAAACCTCACAGGACAACCTGCGACATGCAAAGCTTTTGATGAATACTGCAATTCTTAGGGCCAAACTCTTACTTGTGGCTGATCTGGACCAAGTGGAAGAGCTTCAGCTGCTGGGGGTGCCAGGCGCGCAGCAGCTCCGGGCCATCCCTGTCCCGCGTCCAAGGAGCAGCGCTGCCTTCAGACAGCAAGCAAATTAAAAGGGCCAGTGGTGGAAAGATATTACACGCAGTGACAAATAGTGCTGCTGAATTAGCTCCAAGCCTCACATTAGCCCACCAAAGACAGCAGAATTATTCAAATGCTGATTTCCTCAGCTGATGAGCTGTTTAATTGGACTGAAACCTATTGGAGAAACATCTACACGGCCATCCCTGGGAAAACGCAAAGGAAAGCAAATCAGTAATGGGAGCAACTTCTCTTCAGTGGACTCCACCAGGGGTGTTTATGAATTATCCCTTCTTTTGCATAAATGATGAGGGAACATCGTTACTCAAAGTAATAACAGCGAGTAAGTAACCTTAACCCTATTCCACTGATCTGAAGGAGTAACTGCCCACGTGCTGTAATGGAGAGGGGAAGAGCG